>NC_044499.1:2608813-2613813 GCF_902362185.1 Chanos chanos
TCTGTCTGCCTGTCTGTGTCTGTGTCTCTGTGTGAGTGAGTGTGTGTGTGTGTGTACGTGTGTGTGTGTGTGTGTGCGTGCGCGTGTGTTTGAGATATGGTCACTCAGAGACTGAGAAAATCCGATCAGAGACAGAATCGTTTCCCGGGTGTGCAGTGGAATGCCATGAGGTCAGTATCCCAGAGTCCTCAGCGGCGAGATGAGAGAGGGGGATAAAGGTCAGTAGGCTGTATCAGTACTGGATTCAGAGGCCAGATCCCAGGATCACAGGCCAGGCAGTTCACACACAGGCCTCTTATGAGAGAACACACATATAAAAGCCAACGGTGACAAACAGCGCCTTCAAATGACTCTTCTCTGCTCAACTCAGCACTCACGGTGATGATGTAACACTTTCGCCAGAGGCCGACAAGGAAGTTGCACAAGTACCCAAACGAACACATCCGGATACATCCGTCAAGCCGATCGGGTGGATTGATTAGGGGACCAAACGGCGGGTTTTGTCGGCAAGATGTACCTGTACAAAGCAGCCTGCAGCGAGCTGCCTGTACCCAGACAGATAAGTCAGAAGACGGAGAGAGGCCTGAACCACACCCTCCAGAGACAGGGCCCCGGTATGAGCTCCAGGCCCACGGCAGGGTGTCTGTGCCGGGGAGTCCGGGCCGGCTGTGCCCTGGAGGTCAGACGCGTGGAGGAGTTTGGCCGCATGCATGGCCAGTCCCTGCAGGACAGCGTGGAGAGAAGGACTAAGATGCCCTACAGGTACTGGTGTCAAAGAGAGTGATTTAAGTTGCGTAATGATCTTATGAGGACTAATGCAGAATTACTGCAGTCTCCCTCCTTTCTCTCTCTCCCTCTCTCTCTCCCTCTCTCTCTCTCTCTTTCTCTCTCTCTCTCTCTCTCTCCCTCTGTCTCTCTCTCTCTCTCTCTCTCTCCCTCCTTTCTCTCTCTCCCTCTCTCCCTCTCTCTCTTTCTCTCTCTCTCTCCCTCTCTCTCTCTCCCTCTCTCTCTTTGTCTCCATATTGGAGGCCGGGGGTCTCTTCAGCAGGGTTAGATAATGGTAACAGCGATGACAGTTGTCTGTTTTTATAACAATCCCTTTTGAAAATGGGAGAAGGAAATTAAATGAACACAGGAAGATAAAATGAACAGAGTAAACATTGCAGATGTCACAAATTAACCTGATGCTTTTGTTCAGTTCAGTCCAGTAACCTGTGTGTCTGACACTGTAATTATAATACCAGTAAAACCACACGGGGCCTTCTGGTCTCGTGTCACAGCGAACTGGACTCTCACAGGACTGCCAGAGTTTTGGTTTGGTCAGCAGATTGGTTTCCCTGCTCTGGGTTTTCTCTGTGTACCCACCTGGATTTGCTAAGCCATGTTTCTGGTTAAAGAGTTTCTCTCACTGTTTGGATATGACAGATGGCAACTAACTCTCCATAACTGTCACTCGACCTGCGTTTCTATCTCTGACCGATAACGGCTTCACACGTTTAAATGGCTGCACCACTGTATAGGCCTAGGTTTCAATGAAAGTGAAAGTAAATTTATGGTGAGCGACAAAGAGACACCACAGTGTATGTTAGAGATGTATGTTAGAGATTAGCACGGCTGGCTGTATGTGTGTAGATAAGGCACATGTTCAGATAAATGTGTGTGTATACTAATACATCCATGTCCAGTTAATAAAGATCTGTTCTATATCCGTTTTCTCTACTGACAGTACAGTATCCCACACTGACTCAGTTAAGACAGAGCATAATTTGTTAGACCAGGTGGGTCCTGTCAGTCCAGGTTTGGACAGCTTATTTTTTTAATGACTGTATTATTGTGTCAGGCGTTATCATAATTAAAGACAGTGTGCTTGTCTGGCACCAGGTTGGCATCAGTCTTGGTGGAAAACAGAAGTTTGGTGGACAAGAGAACAGGACGTCTAGAATTTTGTTTTTTTTTTTCCAAGGAACTTTGAATCGACTGATGACAGCTTCCTCTCATTCTTTCTGTATATGTGTTCAGATGAGTCACGTGGCTCTCTCTCTGTCTCTCTATCTCTGTCTCTGTCTCTCTCTCTCTCTCTCTCTGTCTCTCTCTCTCTCTCTCTCTCTCTCTCTCTCTGTCTCTCTCTCTCTCTCTCTCTCTCTCTGTCTCTCTCTCTGTCTCTCTCTCTCTCTCTCTCTCTGTCTCTCTCTCTGTCTCTCTCTCCCTCTCTCTCTCTGTCTCTCTCTCTGTCTCTCTCTCTCTCTCTCTCTCTCTCTCTCTCTCTCTCTCTCGTGGGAAGAGACTTTTTTTGTGTCCCTTACGGCCACAGAACGGGTGCCCCGCCTGCTCAGAAATGACAGCAACAACAGGAAGTACAACGTCTGAGTTTCCCGCTCCAATATTTCATTATGGGCTGTGACACTGGCACTTTTGTGAGTGTGGTTTGAGTGAATGAAAGAATGAATCAATCGATCAATCAATCAATGACAAGAGATGAAGAGGAGACGTTGAAGTCTTGCTTTACATGCTGTATGTTTGTGTGAGTGTGTGTGTGTGTGTGTGTGTGTGTGTATGAGAGAGAGAGAAAGAATGAATGATTTGAAAAGCACATTAATTATGCATTGAAAAGTATAACGTATAGTAAGGAGCCTTGGGGGAGTTTTACTAATGACTCCTGCCAACAGTGTGAACACAGCATGTATTTTTTATGTCTTTAGCCTGGAGTCTCACCACACACTTTGAATTTTTATTAAAACTATTTTCATAAACGTACTAAGGCCAATATTCCATGCAATAATTAAAGAAATAACAAGTACAAGTGTTAATATGAAGTGTAATTACAGCAAACTCCAGGAATATTTCTCTTTCCGTGGTCCATTTCTGTAAGACATTAGACCAAGAATCCAGTTTACAGAGTCACTGACCAGAGAGCTCACTGATCAAAACACCGCTGTCTAGACACTGGACTACACTGGGTCTCGACAATTTTTTTTTAAAAAAAAAATGGCTTAAGGGAGAAAAAAATGAACAACGACTGAGAACTCAGGAATTCACATTTAAAAACAAAATCCCCAAATAAAGTGAGGAAACATGATTTTCACTCATTTTCAGTTTCTCCGGAGGGACACCGTTTTTCCAGCTCCATCTGTGAATTCCGCCCAATATTCTCTGTCATTCCCACACCGTGAGCTGTCCCTGTGACAGTCGGATCGTTTGGCAGGTGAGGAGGAGCAGGAGGAGGAGCGGGAGGAGCGTTCGGTGAAATCACAGCTTTGTCTCCATCTGCTGGCAACACATCTCACCTCCAAACCCACCCCTGACTGTCCCGTGTCGGTCGAGTGCCTCAGACGAGGAGAGCCTCAGTCCTAAACACTCCAAATGATGGATCTGGTCCTCTGTTCACACTCAGGGATGAAAACCACTCAGACATGCCTCACAGATGACTACAATTTCAGGACACTTCATAACCTGTGATGATCTTATATCTACAGAACTTGTCTCAGCTACAAAAGACAGAACGCAGCTGATATGTTTGGTTCAGCCACATCCAGAAACCCAACAAGTTTCTGCCAAGCTGAAAGTTACTGTTGTCCAAGCAAATGGACAAAAAAACCCAAAAGATTAAAACCAAAAGTAGAACGGTTTTGAATTCTGACGCCACAGTGCCGTATTTTGTTTAATGAGCAAAAATCTGACAATGCCAACAACCTTTTCCCAACTCCAGCTGAGTCGTGAGACAGCTCACTTGACCCTTGACTGAGATTGGGAATGCAACACTGCCGTGCTCCTCTGAGGAATGGAATTTTATTACAAAAGTGGGAGGAGCCCTTAGAGGCTTTACGAACGCAGGCTGACGGGTCGCACCTCGTCTGATGTACCCGTTTTTAGGAGGAAGGAGGGAAAGGATGTTGGGACCTCTAGGATCCTGTTCTGTCCCACGTTTTGTCCCAGAAGTCACTGAGGGAAGAAAAAAACCATCACCAGTCGTGTGATTTCAACAGACATCAAAGCAATGGAGATAATCAAATCAAAGGCATTCACAGGGTGTCTGGTGTTTTACGAGCAGAAGCGGAAATGAAAACGTTTGACTCAATCAGATGACAGATAGGGAGAGTTATAATTGCTACACGTTTCCTCCCAACCAATGAGGTTTGCCATTCTCCACGCGTACATGCTTTTAACTGACCTGAGGACAGGCCTTAGTGTCGAATGCGCAGTGCAAAGCCATTACTGCTGATCAGGAGGATCCTATTCCCCTGCACTGACAAGCACACTGACAGAATGCTAATGAGTGAACTGCTAGAGCTAATCCCAAACTGCAGGGATTATCTGGTGTGTGAAGGGAGAGAGAGAAGGAGAGAGACAGAGAGAGAGAGAGACAGAGAGAGAGAGAGAGAGAGAGAGACATAGAGAGAGAGAGAGAGACAGAAAGAGAGAGAGAGAACAGATGATTGGCTCCAGCGCACATGCAGGGACAGGAAGTCTTCATCTCAGGAGTTTTCTCCTCTGTTTCCTGTTCTTTCACCCCAGACTCACTGCCTCTGTCCAGGGCAGGCAGCCCTTACAGCCATCTCTGTGTGTGAGTGTGTGTGTGTGTGTGTGTGTGTGTGTGTGTGTGAGTGTGTGTGAGTGTGTGTGAGTGTGTGTGTGTGTGTGTGTGTGTGTGTGTGTGTGTGTGTATCTATCTATCTATGTATCTACCTACTGTATCTTATTCAAGACTCCTCATTTAATCCTACAACAGATGGTGTGTCCCCTCCATTCCTGAAGACTGTCCTCTCAACATACTTCTCTACTTAAATAAAGGGGTTTCTTTTCAGAGATGGAGATGTCCCAAGAGATGCAAAGAACAATCATCTTTCACAAAACCATTTTTTTCCCCGTCAGATCTCATTATTGAAACGGATCTGTAATCATCTCAGTAATCTCTTTGCTGTGGCTCATTAAGGGAGGGAAATTTAGGGAAAGTGCTTTTCTGAGCTCTAGAATAGCGTTCCTCCAGGGACAGTTAAGTGTGA
>NC_044499.1:2618813-2626313 GCF_902362185.1 Chanos chanos
GTCAGTGACAGCCGTAACAACAGGTTACACACAGTGTCAGTGACAGCTGTAACAACAGGTTACTCACAGTGTCAGTGACAGCCGTAACAACAGGTTACACACAGTATCGGTGACAGCCATAACAACAGGTTGCACACAGTGTCAGTGACAGCCGTAACAACAGGTTACACACAGTGTCAGTGACAGCCGTAACAACAGGTTACACACAGTGTCAGTGACAGCCGTAACTACAGGTTACACACAGTGTCAGTGACAGCCGTAACTACAGGTTACACACAGTGTCAGTGACAGCCGTAACTACAGGTTACACACAGTGTCAGTGACAGCTGTAACAACAGGTTACTCACAGTGTCAGTGACAGCTGTAACAACAGGTTACACACAGTGTCAGTGACAGCCGTAACAACAGGTTACACACAGTGTCAGTGACAGCCGTAACTACAGGTTACACACAGTATCGGTGACAGCCATAACAACAGGTTACACATAGTGTCAGTGACGGCTGTAACTACAGGTTACACACAGTGTCAGTGACAGCCGTAACTACAGGTTACACACAGTATCGGTGACAGCCATAACAACAGGTTACACATAGTGTCAGTGACAGTTGTAACTACAGGTTACACACAGTGTCAGTCACAGCCATAACAACAGGTTACACACAGTGTCAGTGACAGTTGTAACGAAAGGTTACACACAGTGTCAGTGAGAGCCATAACAACAGGTTACACACAGTGTCAGTCACGGCCGGAACAAAAGGTTACACACAGTGTCAGTGACAGCCATAACAAAGGATTACACACAGTGCCAGTGACAGTTGTAACGAAAGGTTACACACAGTGCCAGTGACAGCAGTAACAAAAGGTTATGCTATTTGTCTGTGTGAGTGGGGCTTTGAATAGTAATTTATGTTTTGGAGGTTTATTAATTCAGAGAGGAGACTTACTAGTTCACAGAGGAGAAACGCAGTCTGTGTTGTAACAGCTCTCATCCTAAAAGATCTAAGCAATAACTTCTGTGTTCTGTGTGGAAATATATCTTTTCAAAAGTAGAACAAATATGAAATTGGCTATGACCGAATGACAAATCACTAAGACAGATAAACAGAAGAATAAATGAATAAATAAACACACCCTTGCTTTACTGTTGACTTTGCTTGCGCTGGTTCACGACGTGTTATTTACTTTAAAAGCCTGCAGTAACCACTGTGTGACCACTATGTGGCAGTAGAGTCCTGGTCCGATCATAACCGCTGACGCCTTCAGAAAAGATTAAAAACAAAAGGATTCAGATTCAACACAGAAAACACGTACAACAAGCCTTTAAGTGGGGGAACAGAGACGGGAAGAGTAAATCTCTCCGTCCGTTTTCGGCCTGGCCGTGTGTGAGGGGGAGGTGGAGAAGGAGAAGGTGTGAACTAATGGTTTTCATGTTGGAAATAATTAATTGCATCTGAGCAATCTGTCCAAGACGGAGGGAAAACATTACCTTAAGACAGCAACAGTTAGTCTATATCTCCTTGTTTCCATAACAACATCTAAACCACCATTTTGCCTGTTATATTCGCTTTAATTGCTCAAATTACCAGCTGGATCTGTGTTTTGGCAGCACTCAGGTTTGCTGTTACATCACTCAGAACCCAGCTGGTCCTGTTTAATGATCTGAATGCGTTTATTACTTCATAATAACTTAATCGTTACCATGGTAATTCGTTTATCTGCGGCTTACTTCTCTATTTCAGTTTCCGAGTCTCTAAAATGAAATTACTAGCCCTCACGGTGGCGTGGGAAAAAGCTTGTACATGCAGACATACCACGGCAGACCGCAGAGCAGCCTGGGAAACAGAGCCAGGCAGAGAGAGATTTGGCCTGGAATGTCTCACATGCCTGTACAACGGTCGGATCTGACCGTCATCCTGTCCCCGGGGATCGCTCCCTTAAGCCACATGTGTGTCATGTGCAGTTTTTTAATGGCAAGGTTAAAGAGGTCTGCTCCGACGGGGCTGCTTTCCTGCAGAGCACAGCGAGGCTGTGTGTGTCGGGGGAACATCACTGACACACGCAGTACTACAACAGTTTTACATTTTAATCACTAATGACAGCGACAGGCCTCCGACTCCATCAAACCCTCAGTCAGTTTCAGAACAGTCATCTAAACATCTGCATTCATTACCTTCTGAAATCTCTCTCTCTCTCTCTCTCTCTCTCTCTCCATCTGTATATCCATGTGATGCTGTATTGTGCCTTTAGTCACTGAGAGTTGGTTAAAGATTGTGTTAAGAGTTTCTCATTTTACGGGAACGCGTATATCTGCCTCTTACAGTGACAGCGTCCAAAGCCTAGAAATGAAGTGTGTAAACAGAGTTAAAGTCATTGGCTCAGAGTTCACCCGGAGGGCTTCACCTCACTGATCTCACTGAAAGGCGGAGAGAGCAGGCCAGGCTTTTGGCCCTCTGCTCCCGGCCTGGAGCTCCTGGTTCGCCCTCTCTCTGTGTCCTTCGCGTCTCTTTGTCTTAATTGGAGGACGTGTTGAGTGGAGAAGTCTCGGCTGTGTGATCGGTGAGAAGAAGAACAGAACAGGAGAAGAGTTATCAGAAAAAAAGATCTGTCAGAGCTCAGGGCAGGAACTAAAGCAGAGTCTTAACAAAAGCTTTGATCTGTTCAGCAGCGGTGAAAGACCGCCTTTTAGTACAGACATGATTTACTCAGTCCCTCTCTCTCGCTCTCTCTCTCTCACTCACTCTCTCTCTCTCTCTCTCTCTTTCTCCCTCTCTCTCTCTCGCTCTCTCTCTCTCGCTCTCTCTCTCTCTCTCTCTCTCTCTCTCTCTCGTGTGTGCACCCAGGGCACTTGATAAAGAGCTTAAGATAAATTTAGGGTTTTCACGGTTTAGAATGTGAAATATGTAAAGATTTTGTTATCACAGAGAGAGGTTCACTATCTTCACTGTCTCAACCTTCAGCAGCCGAGCAAGGCGATCTGTGAAAGCATTAATGCATTTTTTTTTTTTTTAATGAAATGTTTTCTCTTCCAAGTAGTCTGGAAAGTTTGGCAGTGTGGCATGATGTTGGATAAATATCTGTAAGACAAAAGTAAAGATGACATGTTTATTAAACCCTACTAAATGTTTCATCGATATTTTATAAAGGATTTAAATAGAGTTTAAATAGGCACATGAGGGGCAGCTGTGAGCTCCCTCGCAGAGGTCTGTCAGAAGTCTGTCAGAGGTCTGTCAATAGTCTGTCAGAGGTCTGTCAGAGGTCTGTCAATAGTCTGTCAGAGGTCTGTCAGAGGTCTGTCAGAGCTCTGTTAGAGGTTTGTCAGAGGTCTGTCAGCAGTCTCTCAGCGGTCTGTCAGAGGTCTGTCAATAGTCTGTCAGAGGTCTGTCAGAGGTCTGTCAGAGGTCTGTCAATAGTCTGTTAGAGGTCTGTTAGAGCTCTGTCAGAGGTCTGTCAGCGGTCTGTCAGAGGTCTGTCAGAGGTCTCTCAGAGGTCTGTTAGAGGTCGGTCTGTCAGAGGTCTGTCCTCAACACTTTCACAGTTACACATGCTGTTTGTTGGTTTTCAGAACTTTTCAGAGCCAACACATGGAAAAGTGTTGTGTTAGTAAAGTTTCACCCTCAGTAAAGGTCATGTGAAGTTTATAGTCTCTGCATAGAGAAGATGTAGAAAGACAGAGAGAGAGAGAGAGAGTACATTAACCGTGTGACATTTATGATCTTGTTCAGTTGCTGCTTTCTGAGCAAATGTAAAATAATGAGTAACATCCACACACCAGTTCCTGCCAGATAAAGCGTCTAATGAAAGAAAAAAAAACTGTTCCTCCGCGCGTTAGGGTTTGTCTCCTCTCCCTGTCCACACAGCAGGGTCAGTAAGTGCCGTCGTTTTCTCTGGCAGGGAGCTCTGTGTGGTTTTCGCTCTGTTGTTTGGCCGTCACGCCTCACTGGCCAGTGGTGCAGTGCAGATGGGCCAGTCACCCCAGCCTTCTGTTCCCTCCCCCATACAACAGCCTATCTCACACCAACAGCCCTGTGTGTGTGTGTGTGTGTGTGTGTATGTGTGTGTATGTCTGTCTGTGCGTGTGCTTGTGCTTGTGCATGTGTGTGTGCGTGTGCATGTGTGCATGTGTGCGTGTGCGTGTGCGTGTGTATGGGTGTTTGCGTGTGTGTGTGTGTGCGTGTGGGTGTGTGCGTGTATGTGTGTGTGCGCGCGCGCGCATGTGTGTGTTTGTTTGTATTTACTTGTGGTAGTTAAAGAGATGAGTGAAGGGAATGGCAGTATACTCTTTCTCTCCTTTCTGTCTTTCTTTCTTTCTGTCTTTCTGTCTTTCTTTCTGTCTTTCTTTCTTTCTTTCTTTCTCTCTTTCTTTCTTTCTTTCTTTGTCTTTCTGTCTTTCTTTCTCTTTCTGTCTTTCTTTCTTTCTTTCTTTCTTTCTGTCTTCCTTTCTTTCTGTCTTTCTGTCTTTCTTTCTCTCTTTCTTTCTTTCTGTCTTTCTTTCTTTCTGTCTTTCTGTCTCTCTTTCTTTCTTTCTGTCTTTCTTTCTTTCTTTCTTTCTTTCTTTCTTTCTTTCTTTCTTTCTGTGTTTCTTTCTGTCTTCCTTTCTTTCTTTCTGTCTTTCTTTCTTTCTGTCTTTCTTTCTTTCTGTCTTTCTGTCTTTCTTTCTGTCTTTCTTTCTTTCTTTCTCTCTTTCTTTCTTTCTTTCTTTCTTTCTTTGTCTTTCTGTCTTTCTTTCTCTTTCTTTCTTTCTTTCTTTTTGTCTTCCTTTCTTTCTGTCTTTCTCTCTTTCTTTCTTTCTTTCTTTCTGTCTTTCTTTCTTTCTGTCTTTCTGTCTCTCTTTCTTTCTGTCTTTCTTTCTTTCTTTCTTTCTTTCTTTCTGTGTTTCTTTCTGTCTTTCTTTCTTTCTGTCTTTCTGTCTTTCTTTCTTTCTGTCTTTCTTTCTTTCTGTCTTTCTTTCTTTCTTTCTTTCTGTCTTTCTGTCTTTCTTTCTTTCTGTCTTTCTGTCTTTCTTTCTTTCTGTCTTTCTTTCTCTCTTTCTTTCTTTCTCTCTTTCTTTCTTTCTGTCTCTCTTTCTTTCTGTCTTTCTTTCTTTCTGTCTTTCTTTCTCTCTTTCTGTCTTTCTTTCTGTCTTTCTTAATTTCTGTCTTTCTGTCTTTCTTTCTCTCTTTCTGTCTTTCTTTCTCTCTTTCTTTCTTTCTGTCTTTCTGTCTTTCTGTCTTTCTGTCTTTCTGTCTTTCTTTCTTTCTTTCTTTCTCTCTGTCTTTCTGTCTTTCTTTCTTTCTTTCTGTCTTTCTGTCTTTCTTTCTTTCTGTCTTTCTGTCTCTCTGTCTGTCTCTCTGTCTCTCTGTCTTTCTGTCCTTCTGTCTGTCTTTCTGTCTCTCTGTCTGTGTGGTTGAGTGAATGGGTCAGTGGGGCCACGTGTTTACACGCCCTGTTTCTTCACTGCTGTGTATCTGCAGTGTCGACACATTCCGGTTATATCAGCACTTTGCTCCGTCAGCACCGTGCGAATCACCCTATATCTCTGTGTGTCCATGTGTTTCCGAATGTGCGTGTGTGTGTGCCTGTGTGTGTATGTGTGTTTTTTCTCTGAGGTGTTTCAGCAGTCAATCAGAACCAGACAGAAATCTGCCTGGTGATTGACAACCTCTGTTCAGCAGTTCTACTCAGTGGTGAACGTTTCTCTCTCTCTCTCTCTCTCTCTCTCTCTCTCTCTCTCTCTCTCTCCCTCTCACACACACACACACACACACACACACACACACACACACACAGAGTTTCGCTCTAATGGCTCAGAAGACTCTTGGGCATCCTTGTCCTCCCTCAGAGCTTCCCTACAGATTTGCTATTGATTAGAAAGTGATTTATGGACTTAATAAAAGAGTGTTCACCACCGTCACTGCAATGCAGATTACAGACGCTGAGAGACCAGCTCATATCACCCCCTGCATCCCTCCCCACTCCCAGGGCAGCCCTCCCCATTTCTCTCCCATTAGCACCACACACACAGGCAGAGATGCACTGAGCGCAACCATCTATTCTGGCTTGTCTGCCAACACAAACCCTACACACAGGATATACGGTGTCGACTCACTAACACAACCCTACACACAGGATATACGGTGTTGACTCACTAACACAACCCTGCACACAGGATATACGGTGTTGACTCACTAACACAACCCTGCACACAGGATATACGGTGTCGACTCACTAACACAACCCTACACACAGGATATACGGTGTCGACTCACTAACACAACCCTACACACAGGATATACGGTGTTGGCTCACTAACACAACCCTGCACACAGGATATACAGTGTTGACTCACTAACACAACCCTGCACACAGGATAGACAGTGTCTACTCACTAACACAACCCTGCACACAGGATATACGGTGTTGACTCACTAACACAACCCTACACACAGGATATACGGTGTTGACTCACTAACACAACCCTACGCACAGGATAGACAGTGTCTACTCACTAACACAACCCTACACGCAGGATATACGGTGTTGACTCACTAACACAACCCTACACACAGGATATACGGTGTTGACTCACTAACACAACCCTACACACAGGATAGACAGTGTGTACTCACTAACACAACCCTGCACACAGGATAGACAGTGTCTACTCACTAACACAACCCTGCACACAGGATATACGGTGTTGACTCACTAACACAACCCTACACACAGGATAGACAGTGTCTACTCACTAACACAACCCTGCACACAGGATAGATAGTGTCTACTCACTAACACAACCCTGCACACAGGATATACGGTGTTGACTCACTAACACGACCCTACACACAGGATATACGGTGTTGACTCACTAACACAACCCTACACACAGGATATGTGGTGTTGACTCACTAACACAGCCCTACACACAGGATATACGGTGTTGACTCACTAACACAACCCTACACACAGGATATACGGTGTTGACTCACTAACACAACCCTACACACAGGATAGACAGTGTCTACTCACTAACACAACCCTGCACACAGGATAGACAGTGTCTACTCACTAACACAACCCTGCACACAGGATATACGGTGTTGACTCACTAACACAACCCTACACACAGGATAGACAGTGTCTACTCACTAACACAACCCTGCACACAGGATAGATAGTGTCTACTCACTAACACAACCCTGCACACAGGATATACGGTGTTGACTCACTAACACAACCCTACACACAGGATAGACAGTGTCTACTCACTAACACAACCCTACACACAGGATATACGGTGTTGACTCACTAACACAACCCTACACACAGGATAGACAGTGTCTACTCACTAATACAACCCTACGCACAGGATATACGGTGTCTACTCACTAACACAACCCTACACGCAGGATATACGGTGTTGACTCACTAATACAACCCTACACACAGGATATACGGTGTTGACTCACTAACACAACCCTACACACAGGATAGACAGTGTCTACTCACTAACACAACCCTGC
>NC_044499.1:2628813-2631313 GCF_902362185.1 Chanos chanos
TCATGAGGATGTGAGTGTTACATAGTTACACAGTTCATGAGTATATGAGTGTTACATAGTTACACAGTTCATGAGGATGTGAGTGTTATATAGTTACACAGTTCATGAGGATGTGAGTGTTACATAGTTACACAGTTGATGAGGATGTGAGTGTTACATAGTTACACAGTTGATGAGGATGTGAGTGTTACATAGTTACACATGAGTATGTGACTGAGACAAAGACACACTGTATATGTATAGCATCCCACAGCTTCCCTCCTGAGTGCTGAAGTAGTCTAGGTTAACACACACACACATAAACACATGCATACACACACAGACACACACACACAGACACACACACGCATACACACACATGCATACACACACAGACACACATGCATACACACACACACACACACTTGAAGCAGTTCCTCCTGCGTGTCCTGGTCTCCAACCTCCTTCATTAAAGTCTGTTCTTCCCCAGTCTCTTTTCTCATTCTCTTTCTCTGTTCCACTCATTTCCTCTGGCCTTTATTCTCTCTCTCTCTCTCTTTAGGCATTCTCTTTAGCGGCGGAGGGCAGCTCAGGGTTGGCGTGAATACACACACTGTTACATAGATCCATATTCTGACTCCCAGCTGGAGTATCTAGACCACTCACACACGGGCCCAGGGACGCCTAATCATCACACCACAGAGCGGTGGCATTTTCCTTTACTTTTCCCACCACTGTCTCATCTCACCTGAAATCAACTCACACATCAGTCCAGAGTCATCAGAGTCCCATAGGCCCAGCCGGCGGGTTTTTCTTCTCTTTCCCGCCATTATGGTCTCACCTAAAATTTGGATTAGAGGCGCCCGCCGTGGTACGACAGCCGATTTTTAAATTTACCCATAACTCTCAGTCTTCTGGCTGAAGAGCAGGGGGTGTAACGAGGCAGCGATTTGAGAGAGCCAAACGGGGACCTCACAGGTTCCTGGTTCCTGCTGTTTCCATGCTAACACGATGCTAATCCTTAGACTCTCAAAACTTTCTGTGTTTCTGTGAGCAGTGGAATGCAGCAGCCTCCCACGAATACAGTGGTTTCAAGGCAAACAAAATGTGATTTATATATATATATATGAATAAATTATGAACCATATGAAATTATGAGATCCTCTCCTTTCATACAGAAACACAACGCTTATTATTTTTCCAATAAAAACAGTATTTTGCTTCTCTACATGAAAACATCCTGACAACAGGGACATGGAGTATAAGCACAAATCCCGTTCTCAGCACGGTTCAGACAACATAATAAAGTTACATAAGTTTCCAACCAGTGATGCAGTTTTATAATTGCATGATTTAAATGTACATCATTTCAGATTGTTTCCAGTTTTCTCGCCGTAATCAAATTTTATGATGTCTCTCAGTGCGTTTTACACGAGGTTGGGAGAGGAAAGCGGAAATGAAAAGTACTGAGCTGGCACATGAGCGACGCTAGACGCTAGGCAACGTCGCCCGTGTAATGAATTTAAGATCAGCCTGACCAGCGCGACGCTAGGCAACATTGCCTGTGAAATGAATTTAAGATCAGCCTGACCAGAGAGACGCTAGGCAACATTGCCTGTGAAATGAATTTAAGATCAGCCTGACCAGAGAGACGCTAGGCAACATTGCCTGTGTACTGAATTTAAGATCAGCCTGACCAGAGAGACACTAGGCAACGTTGCTTGTGTACTGAATTTAAGATCAACCTGACCAGAGCGACGCTAGGCAACGTTGCCTGTGTACTGAATTTAAGATCAACCCGACCAGACAGACGCTAGACAACGCTGCCTGTGTACTGAATTTAAGATCGACCTGACCAGAGAGACGCTAGGCAACATTCCCTGTGAAATGAATTTAAGATCGACCTGACCAGAGAGACACTAGACAACGCTGCCTGTGTACTGAATTTAAGATCGACCTGACCAGAGCGACGCTAGGCAACGTTGCCTGTGTACTGAATTTAAGATCGACCTGACCAGAGAGACGCTAGACAACGCTGCCTGTGTACTGAATTTAAGATCGACCTGACCAGAGCGACGCTAGGCAGCGTTGCCTGAGTGATGAATTTAAGATCAGCCTGACGTGGGCACATCTCCAAATGCAGACTGGAGATGCGCTAGGCTAAAATCAATAGCCTTGGTGTCCTTCCAAGACCAGCACAAACTCATAAGAGATCTTCTTCCCTTTGCTTTATGATAAGATCACAGTCCTTTACTGAGGCAATGTCATGGTCAAATGCAAGAAATCAACTCGGGAAGAAACCGCCTAGAAAAGGTGAACTCAATGGTGGAGCGACATCAGGGTCAGAAAGGAAAGCATTTCTTTCAAACTGGGGAATAAGTCGAGATCCAAAGTCGAGAACGCAGCTGTCTTCCACTGGTTGCATAACAGGCGTAAATTTTTATCGAATACTCAGTCCCAAACAACACAGAAAACAGTCCTTGTTTACCGAACCCCAACAAACAAGCAAATCACAGCTTTA
>NC_044499.1:2636313-2641313 GCF_902362185.1 Chanos chanos
TGGACTCTGGGCAAACACTGAGTCACAGTAAGTGAGGGGCCAGAGAGAACTCTGGGATACACATGACATCATCACGATTAAAAGAAAAAAAAAAGATCCCTGCCGATCAGACCCCCGCACCCCTCCCCATACGGGAGTCCAACGACCTTTCACTTCATTTGACATGAAATGCCAGCGAGTGATGGTTACGTCATGTGTCTAATCAACGTGAACTGTCATTTGAAAAAGGAAAGAGAAACCAAAGAAAGTAACTTTGACCTGTAGTGAAAGGTAGCCCACGAAAACAAGTAAAAGAATCATTTTCTCTAACCTAAGAGTTTTCCATGTTTTATGCAGAGACTAAGATGAGTAAAATCAGTAATAGGTCTGCAGTGCGTATTCTCAGAGA
This sequence comes from Chanos chanos, assembly GCF_902362185.1. NCBI lineage: Eukaryota > Metazoa > Chordata > Actinopteri > Gonorynchiformes > Chanidae > Chanos > Chanos chanos. Next base: position 2,636,702 of record NC_044499.1, read on the forward strand.
CACGGAGCAGTACGGAGATAAAATTGGTTGACGACAAAATGTCCCATAAAAAGTTATGAATGTGAAGCCTCCTCTCTTTTTTTAAATTCTTTTAACGGGAGCTGGCAGTGGGCCGAACCTCCCTCCATCTTTCAGTGAAAAAGAAGAAGAAGAAGAAGAAGAAGAGGAAGTAAGCATTAGCGCAGAGCCGCAGTGCTGGGAGTCAGGGATATTTTTAATCCCTCTTTTTTTTTCCCTTCTCTTCTCTTCTCTTCTCTTCTCTTCTCTTCTCTTCTCTTCTCTTCTCTTCTCTTCTCTTCTCTTCTCTTCTTTTCTCTTCTCTTCTCTTCTCTTCTCCTCTCCTCTTCTCTTCTCTCATTCTCACAGGTACGTGGGTAACCTTTGGAGGACAGATCTCTGATGAGGTGAGATGACTTTCTCTCTTAACCTTTCGGAGTGCAAATCATTTTTCAACATATAATATTAATTTTGATTTTTATATATAAAAAAAAAAGCACACACTGCTGATAATTCCAATACATTTTTTTTTGCTCATGTCTCGTCTCTGTCGTTTCAAGTTGAATTCAGTCTCTGTGTATGCAGTAAAAGCTAAATCAATGTGCCTCTCTGTTTACGAGGTCCTAGGATAGAAACTCTCTTGCTGGTTTGAACTCTTGATGAATAGAAGTGTTTTATAGAGTAAAAAAAATCTTAATGAAATGGGGGAAACAGAGGAGATGAGATGACATGAAAAGGTTAAGAAAGACACAGGACAGTCAGGAAGCAAAGCCTCTGAACAGAACCGTTGTCCACAGGGTTCGGCCGCGGTTCACCTGTCGGCCCGTATGTTAAAGCACGGAGCGGGGGAGTGTTAGGGGACCTATACCACAAAAAGATTTACATTGCAACGCGGAGAAGAAGACATTTACCAAAGCCTGGCTCGACTCAAGGCAAGAGATATGGACAGCTCCTAATTAAATCAAAACTGGTTGGTCGTACAAGTGTACCACTCGAGCCAAAGGACTGGTTCAGATCCACACTGAGTGGACTGGATCAGGGGCGCAGTTACAGACAGAACTGACGTTACCCGACCGCCGTGATCCAGAAAAAGCACTTTTAGAAGTGCAAACGCTCTGACACAAAGCCGCACGATGAACGGCACCGGGCGATCTTCGCATCGCGTGAATCCCGAGTCACCGTAGCTACAGCTTCCCCGCGGCAACGCTTCCTGCCACCGCAGGGGGCGCGGTCTCCTCCCACGTCCAATCAAATTACAAGACGCCCACTCCGCCACCCTCTCCTCTGTCACGGCTCATCTCGTCTGACTGTTATTTTAACATACGCTTTAAGTGCCGCGGGTCAGGCCCTTTCTCAGCCCCCTCTGTCAGTACCAATCCCCGTCTCATTCGTTCAGACAGCGGGGCTCGTCACTCCGTCACTCGCGACAGGAGGACACATCCGACGCAGGGGCACAACAGACAGCAGAGCCGGCGCTGTGAGGCTGTCACAGCCGAGGGTGCGCCGGTACCGCTGACCGATCTGACACGCCGCGATCGGTGTCAGCGCAGCATATATCCTTAAATCAGATTAGATCAGATCAGATCAGATTAGATTAGATTAGATTAGATAATCTCAGATTAGATTACAAGAGATTACCCCCCCCCCTCATAAATACCACTTAGATCATATTACTTTTTAATTACATGGCGTTATGTCAGCTTTGGCTCCTGTACAGTAGAATCAGACGTGTTAGAGTAGGACTGGTGCCAAAATCAAGCCAGAACGCATTTCTCTCTAAACAACAGAGTTGTCCATTCAAGACTGGTTATATTATAGAGACTTTGTTTATGTATTGTGTGTCACTAATTATCGTGGGCTTTTTTTTTTTTTTTTTTTAACTTCAGCTGGACATGTGAATCACTCTTCTGCAGGGTTTAGTGGTCGCGTTGCTTTTACATTTCCGCGGCGCCGTGATGTGTAGTGTGCTTCGTTTTGCCTCTATGCATAATTGTCAGATAAACATATGTTTATTAGACCCTTACAGTGAAGGCAGATGATTTGACTGTTTTACGGCGGATGTTTTTCAGCTAGCAGAGCAGCTAATGACCATCGCCTATGAGAACGGCGTTAATCTCTTTGACACCGCTGAGGTCTACTCCGCCGGAAAGTGAGTCTAATGCACCGGCAGTCACGCTAATGAATCAAAACCACACGCCGCATCAGAACAGTGCACTACATTACCCATAATGCTACGTCCAGGATGGAAGCCATGGCAGAATTATGACAGTCAGGGTTCATCCACTGTTTCTGATAGAGACTGGTCTATGTTCGTAATATTGAGTTGTGTGTAGACACTCTGTGTTTAGAGGTGTTTGTCTGCCTATAGACACTGTGTTTAGGGGTGTTTGTCTGCCTATAGACACTGTGTTTAGAGGTGTTTGTCTGCCTATAGACACTGTGTTTAGAGATGTTTGTCTGCCTATAGACACTGTGTTTAGAGGTGTTTGTCTACCTATAGACACTGTTTTTAGAGGTGTTTGTCTACCTATAGACACTGTGTTTAGAGGTGTTTGTCTGCCTATAGACACTGTTTTTAGAGGTGTTTGTCTACCTATAGACACTGTTTTTAGAGGTGTTTGTCTACCTATAGACACTGTTTTTAGAGGTGTTTGTCTACCTATAGACTCTGTTTTTAGAGGTGTTTGTCTACCTATAGACTCTGTTTTTAGAGGTGTTTGTCTACCTATAGACACTGTTTTTAGAGGTGTTTGTCTACCTATAGACACTGTTTTTAGAGGTGTTTGTCTACCTATAGACTCTGTTTTTAGAGGTGTTTGTCTACCTATAGACACTGTGTTTAGAGGTGTTTGTCTACCTATAGACTCTGTTTTTAGAGGTGTTTGTCTACCTATAGACTCTGTTTTTAGAGGTGTTTGTCTGCCTATAGACACTGTGTTTAGAGATGTTTGTCTACCTATAGACTCTGTGTTTAGAGATGTTTGTCTACCTATAGACTCTGTGTTTAGAGATGTTTGTCTGCCTATAGACACTGTGTTTAGAGGTGTTTGTCTACCTATAGACACTGTTTTTAGAGGTGTTTGTCTACCTATAGACACTGTGTTTAGAGATGTTTGTCTGCCTATAAACACTATTTTTAGAGGTGTTTGTCTGCCTATAGAGACTCTGTCACCCACAGAAAGCTTCACGGTTTAGAGAAGACCAAGAGCACACAGTAATTTAATGTCAGTCTGGCTTCTATACCTTGACTTACCGCCTCGACGTCAACTTTCAACACTTTTTAATATTCCATCTTATGAGTCATATTACACGTTTATTAGTGTTGGAAAATGGAAACAGAACACCCCCATACACACACACACACGCACATACACACACACACGCATAAGCTCAACAAGCTTCATATTTCATGCCTGCTTCTCTTTGCTCCCTCCCTCCCCTCCTCCACAGAGCAGAGATAATCCTTGGAAATATCATCAAGAAGAAATGTTGGAGGTACTGTATCCTTCTCTCTCTCTCTCTCTCTCTCTCTCTCTACTTCTCTTTCTCTCTCTCTCTCTCTCTCTCTCTCTGTGTGTGTGTGTGTGTGTGTGTATGCACTTGTGTATTCAGTTTTTTAAAGCGATACAATTTTCATACTTTTCCCCCTCATCTAGTTCGTTATACCATCTGCCTCCCCCCACCCCCCCCCACCCGGCCCCCGCCTCAGTTAAGTACTGCGTCTCTGTATAAGTAACCAAGTAACCATGGCGATTGGGAAAATTCCAGAAGGTGAACATTAATGGCTGGGAAGCTGGTGGGCGGATGCTTGATCTTTCACATTAACTCTAATCTCATCTCAGCTCAGCTCATCTCGTGGCTTTCAGTGAGTGGGGCTTCACTAAACACACAACAGTTTTCTCTCAGTGAGTGGGGCTTCACTTAACACACAACAGTTTACTCTCAATGAGTGGGGTTTCACTTAACACACAACGGTTTTCTCTCAATGAGTGGGGTTTCACTAAACACACAACAGTTTTCTCTCAGTGAGTGGGGTTTCACTAAACACACAACAGAGTTTTCTTCAGATGGTGGAGAAGAGTCTGATACACCTGATGAAAACTTGAATGGGGAGGTTTTACGGACAGAGTGGAGTTTTTCTCTGTGTGATGTCTGGCAGTAAGATGAAGGGAACTTAAGACTGTAAGACTCACTGTATTAGAGCGGGTGGATCCCTTTGACTCTCTCTCCATCTCATTCTCTTTTTCAGTCTTTCTGTCCTGCAGTCTGTCACTCTCCTGTCTCCCTCCTTCACGCTCTCGCTCTCTCTCTTTTTCTCTCTCACGCTTTTCCTCACAGTCATGTCATGAAAGCAATTGCTTTATTGTAATAAAAAAGCACATCTCGCCCCAGCTCCAGTTATCATGGAAACCCCCCCCCCCACACACACACACACGCACGCACACACACACACACACACACACACACACACACACACACACTCACACTCACACACGCACACACAGACACACACACACACACACACTCATTCTCTCTCTGTGTCTCATTAGCAAAAACAATCAATAACTCCAAACTGTAGCATGAACGAGCACTTTGTTTAATCTGCACATCTGTG
>NC_044499.1:2648813-2696313 GCF_902362185.1 Chanos chanos
TTGGGGAGGAGTGAGAATGTATTATAAACGCCATTATGAAGACATAAAAAGACTCTTATGCGGTGTTGGTGCTAAAAGCCCCCTGAACGCTCACACCAGCCGTGTACTGCTGTGCACAGCATCACAGATCCATACAAACACTGATATATATATATATATATATATATATTTGTGTATGGTCTCTTTTTGCCCCCCTGATTCTGGGGCACTGCAAGGGCATATTTTGGATGAGAAGGGTTAGTCTCAGCATAGCAGGGTGTAAACCCCCTCCCTCACCTCCTGGTGTCTGAGGATGACTCCGGCCGGGGTGTTGGTGTAATGATATTAGCCCTGGGGCAGAGCGCTGAGGTCTCAGGTTCGTGTTCTGTGGGGTCAGTGAGACGCTGAGGTCCCAGAGATGCAGCGTGTGCCACTGCAGCAAGAGCACGCTGTGCTCTATTCATTATGCATAAGACCAGTCTATCATACAGACAGGCCTACGCCAGCGGTGTGAACCCTCCCACTCAACGATCAATACTCTGATTGATTCATCGTCTGTTCCCTCTCTTGATTTTATCGTTTGTAAATGTTTGTCAGGGAACAACTAACACAATAATGGACTTTTTTTTTCTTTTTTCTTCCTTTTTTTTTCGATTCTCCATTCTCTCTTTTGTCAATTTTTTTCTCCTTGAAATATGTGAATGTCTTACAGGATCGCAAAATATTTGAGGGTCACTGGCTTGTGTGTACGTGTGTGTGTGTGAGAGAGAGAGAGAGAGAAAACACTCATTTCTGCCAAAGGCTTGTTGAATGATGTCATAGTTAAGAAGTCACTCTTTATTTGTCATTGTCTTCTCATTCACCTCACAGCCATATGGTTCTAAAAGCAGACATACACTTTCACACACACACACACACACACACACACACACACACACACATGCAAAGACATATGTATGCTGTCATGCATGTTCAGACATACATGAGAAAGCATGATTTGTATGTACATAAAAACATGCCCATAGTCACAAAGTCTCTCTCTCACACGCACGCAGACACACACACACACACACACACACACACACACACACACAGGGAAAGATGGAGAGAGCAATCTGCAATGCAGTGCAAAGACTGAGAGCCGGCAGTATTCTCCTGGTGTTCCGTTATGTGGAGACGCAGCGCTCTGTGATTCCAGGCCGGGTTCCCAGCCCTGCTCAGATACACTGCTCGGCACACTGCTGCTATAAGCTAAACTAGTCAAATGGCCTTCGCTTTGTGTATTCTCATATGCTGGGCCTGAGCACAATGGCTATAATTCATGAAAAGCTGTCAGTTTGGATGTAGTTAATCAAGAAAAAAATACCATGGTATTTCACCATGGCTGATTACAGCACCCCCAGCTCTCTCCCTCTCCCTCTCTCTCTTCCCCCCTCCCTCTCTCTCTCCTCCTCTCTCTCTCTCTCTCTCTCTCTCTCCCTCTCTCTCTCCCCCCCCTCTCTCTCTCCTCCTCTCACTCTCTCTCTCTCTCTCTCTCTCTCTCTCTCTCTCTCTCTCTCTCTCTATATATATATATATATATCCCTCTCTCTCTCTCTCTCTCTCTCTCCTGCTCTCTCTCTCTCTCTCTCTCTATATATATATATATATCCCCCTCTCTCTCTTCCCCCTCCCTCTCTCTCTCTCTCTCTCTCTCTGCCTTTCTCTCTCTCTCTCCCTCTCTCTCTCTCCCCCTGCGCCCCCCCCCCCCCAGATGTATTGTTGTACTCAGCTGATATTCTGTCGTTTCTGCCTCCCACCTGCTTCTTCCCACACACACTCTCACTCTCTCAGCCGCGGTGGAGAACTGAGGCAGGCTGTGAGGAGTGGACGAGAGAACATTTTCCTTTTCATTGTGTGTAGCTGTTCATCCTCCCGGGTTAAACAAAGAGAGAGATTTTTACTGGCCCCACCGTTTGCCCCCCCCCCCCCCCCCCGACCGTGCCATGCCCCCCCCCCACCCCCCACCCCCACCCCCACCCCCACCCCCGCTGGTAGGGTTCAGAGTGTATTGACAGAGGGAGACAACATCCTTAGACCAGTAGCCCCGTTCACACTGTGGGTCATCAGCCCAGGAACTTAAGCCCAGGAACTTTGTCCTCGGCTACAAGCACCACACCTAGAGTTCCTGTTGTATTCATACTATGGGCCATGTAACCAACGGCAAAATTCGCAACCATGGAGACACTATACAACATTCCATGGACTGATAAACAAAGCATTGCTAACAACAGCTAACAAGACAGAGAGTCTTCTGCCTTGTTATTACGGCGCTATATTATACAAGCACAGCCAGTCGCATACAAGACGAGCCTGTCGCCTGAAGACTAAGAGGACAGCGTATCGCATCTGAAATGCGACTGAGAGAGATGTGGAAACTTACAAACCTAACGGAAAAGATACTTATAAACCTCATCATTCTGAACTATTCCATCAAACTGATCCTGAATGTTTTCATTTCCCCAAATTTCTAATAGCACCCTTGTCCCGTTTGCTGTCCAAAACTGTCTCCCCCTTTTTTTTTTTTTTTGAAAATGGGAGATTTCTCTTCCACATCCATTAGCGTGCTTGTTTGTGTTGGTATTGTCTTGCAAAGCAATGGCTTGCCTATGTCTGGTCATTCAATGAGTCCACAGCAGTTTGCTGAATCAGTGAACACAAGTGCTCTGAGAGCCAAGACTGAGTCCTGTCAAGCCGAGCTCTTCATCTCATCATGTGTGTTGATGTGGAGTGAGATAAGGTTTAGAAGTCTGGTTCTACTGCTGATGGTTTAGGCTTTACTGTCAGAAACCTGAGGCAAAGCACAGAGCAAAGGCATACAGTTGTGTGACTGTATAGATATAATTTAGATATACCTGAATGCGGCATTTCAGTGAATACACAGAATATCAATGTTCACACGGTTCACACACATCATTTATTGAAAACACATGATCTGGTGATCCCGCCAGCATCGGATACAAAGGAAACACACACCATAATGGGAATGGTCTCATAATGGGAATGGTCTCATAATGGGAATGGTCTCATAATGGGAATGGTACTGTTATCTCTCCAGACAAGAGTACTACACAAAACATACGGCACATGTAAATGAATATGAAGGCTTGCCTTCAGTTAACGCATAAAAAGCCAAGATGTGTCACAAACTCACAATGAGGTCACGCCGCAGCGCTGGGGTAATACGTTTTCTTTATTCTCTCATTTGAAGCTCGGTTGTGAGACAGTCTTGTTCCCTCGTTTTAACCGTTTAACAGCCGTTTTTAGCACTTCATCAGTGTGTGTGTGTGTGTGTGTGTGTGTGTATGTTGACTCTCTCCTTTTGTACAGTATATTAAAGCATATAGAAGTGCAAACAGATTTTTTTTTGCTGTACCGAGGTGCAGAGAGACACTGCTGTTGAATGTGGAATAACTCGGATTCCTCAGAGAGCGAACGGTGTGAAGCGAGATCTGTTCAAATGACTCTCTGCCCAAATCCTGTTATGTTAGCATACTGTGACACAGCCTTGGGATATCAGTATATTTCTGTTCATCCCTGGATACTCAGGCAGCCTGGGGTCACCTGAGGTGTGAGGACATAGCGCCCTCTAGTGGAATAATAAATAATGGAATGGAAACACGCTGTATTTATTTATTTATTTATTTATTTTTGAGGCATCTTAAAACTCAGAAATTCAACAAAACAGCAACAACGACGAAAAGACTCTCATTAAATTTGACTGCTGCCAGGGAGGCATACGTTTGTGTTTTGTCATCATGTTTTGTTTTCAGTAGTAACACTTCATTTAATTAACTTCATTATTAATGTCTCAGTTGTTTAGCTATGGTTTTCCAGCAGCACATGCTGACTGACTAATTTCTCTCTCTTTCTCTTTCTCTCTCTGGCTCCATCTGTGTGTGTGTGTGTGTGTGCACGGGCGTGTGTGTGTGTGTGTGTTTCTGCATGCGTGTGTGTGTGTATGTGCGTGCGTCCATGCATGTGTGTGCATGTGTTTCTGTGTGTGTGCGCGCGTATGTGCGCGTGCGTGTGCGTGCGGCGTGCGGCGTGCGCATGCATGCGTGTGTGTCTCTGTGTGTGTGTGTGTGTGTGCGTGTGTGTGTGTGTGTGTGTGTGTGTGTGCACGTGTGTGTGTACGTGTGTGTGTTCTCAGAGATTGTGAGAGCCATGACTCATGTGATAAACCAGGGCATGTCTATGTACTGGGGGACATCTCGTTGGTCTGCCATGGAAATCATGGTAAGTGGAGACGGCAGATTAGCCATGTGTGAACTGATAAGCCCAGAGTTTAATGAGAAAAACGGCTTATCAGTCCACGGGAGTGATTATTTATGATCAAGTGACAGTTTTATTGTTATAGAATCTCTTTCGTCTCTTTCCTTTTCATCTTCCAATGTTTCCTTCATCCACTGTCTCTCTCTCTCTCTCTCTCTCTCTCTCTCTCTGTAGGAGGCATACTCTGTGGCCAGGCAGTTTAATCTGATTCCGCCCGTGTGTGAGCAGGCAGAGTATCACTTCTTCCAGAGAGACAAAGTGGAAATCCAGCTCCCTGAGCTCTACCATAAAATAGGTCAAACACCTCGTGCCTCGTTCATGTTCATTCACACTTTACCATGGGTGGGGCCCAATGAACAATTCTATAGCACAGGCTTCCCACTCTTTTTGCACATATGTATGTGTGTAAGTGTGTGTGTGGAAGTGTGTGTGTGTCTGGGTAAAACTCCCAATGATGCGTTTCAGGTGTGGGTGTGGTCTCCTGGTCCCCTCTGGCCTGTGGAATCATCACGGGCAAGTATGAGAACGGCGTCCCAGAATCCTCCAGGGCCTCCATGAAGGTATGAGTTTAGACTCTGATTTTCTGACAATGAAGCATCCTCATCCTCTCTCAGCATCACCAGAGCTCAACGCTGCGCATTAAACTGGGGAGTTGTAGCAGACATCACTGAACGTTAGGCACAAATGCGTGACAGTTCATTGGTCACTTAATGTACAATCGGGGCTTTAGCCTGCTGGCCTATAGCTGGATCACCACAGTCTCTCACATCAGTCTCTCTAGTCTTAAAGAATGCTACTGTCTGACAGGCTTAGAGACCCAGCCAAGCTTACAGACCCAGCCACTGCACACTGGACCTGGGAGCTCTGACAGAACTGATGGCAGAAGTGTGGAGAGATGGCAGTCCAGAGCTGCGTCCAAAACTGCATGCTACATACTGCACACTAAACTTGCATTGAAGTACGTAGTGCGGAGTACGTACTAAAAGATTTTAGACAAGAAAGTATGCTAGAATTTGGACGCACTCATGAGGTAATCAAATTGCGCCACATTTTTGCGCGTGAGCTTTATAATCGCGGTTTAATGACGACTACCTGTAAACGGACACAGCTGCACGTTTAAACACCGCATCAGAAACGCCCCTTTTTTCCATATAGCCTTATGGGATTGAAAAGTGTCCAGTGCTCGCATACTGCGTTTTTCCAATGGAAGTAGTATGTCATCCGGGTACTATTCACATACTACTCTATGCATACTATGTATTTGGACGTACTACTAAAGGTGGCGTACTGTTTTGACATACTATTTGGTACGTTAGTATGCGGTTTTGGACGCAGCCCAGGTTTTCTCTTCACTCTCCCTCTACTCAGTGTCTCTGAATGCCAGATGCCATAGGCACTAAAACACTGTCAGCATCTGTCAATCATTTCCCCTGGATAGCTCCACCTCCCTTACAGACTCCGCCTGAAACACCCACTTCCTGTGAAATGTGGTTTTTTTATTGTTGTTGTAAGGTCCTTTGATGTTGAAGCAGACTGTTGTAAATGCTCACCTCCTCTCTTTCTCTCCCTTCTCCCTCCCTCCCTCTCTCTCTTTCTCTCTCTCTCTCTCTCCCTTCTCCCTCCCTCTCTCTCTCTCTCTCTCTCTCTCTCCCTTCTCCCTCCCTCCCTCCCTCTCTCTCTCTCTCTCTCTCTCTCTCTCTCTCTCTCTCCCTTCTCCCTCCCTCCCTCCCTCTCTCTCTCGCTCTCCCTCTCTCTCTCTCTCTCTCTCTCTCTCTCTCTCTGCTATCCCTGGTCCCAGTCATACCAGTGGCTGAAAGACAGGATTCTGAGTGAAGATGGCAGAAAACAACAGGCTAAACTGAAGGAGCTGCATCATATTGCTGAGAAACTGAGCTGTACCTTACCACAGCTAGCCATAGGTAAGAGAGTCACACCTCACCACACCTTACCACAGCTTACCACAGCTTACCACACCTTACCACAGCTTACCACACCTTACCACAGCTTACCACACCTTACCACACCTTACCACACCTTACCACAGCTTACCACACCTTACCACAGCTTACCACAGCTTACCACAGCTTACCACACCTTACCACAGCTTACCACACCTCACCACACCTTACCACAGCTTACCACACCTTACCACACCTTACCACAGCTTACCACACCTTACCACAGCTTACCACAGCTTACCACACCTCACCACACCTTACCACAGCTTACCACACCTTACCACACCTTACCACAGCTTACCACACTTTACCACACCTTACCACACCTTACCACAGCTTACCACAGCTTACCACACCTTACCACAGCTTACCACAGCTTACCACACCTTACCACAGCTTACCACACCTTACCACAGCTTACCACAGTTTACCACACCTTACCACAGCTTACCACACCTTACCACACCTTACCACAGCTTACCACACCTCACCACACCTTACCACAGCTTACCACACCTTACCACAGCTTACCACACCTTACCACAGCTTACCACACCTCACCACACCTTACCACAGCTTACCACACCTCACCACAGGTAAGAGAGTCACACCTTACCACACCTTACCACACCTTACAACAGCTAACCACACCTTACCACACCTTACCACAGGTAAGAGAGTCACACCTTACCACACCTTACCACATCTTACCACACCTTACAACAGCTTACCACACCTTACCACACCTTACCACATCTTACCACACCTTACAACAGCTTACCACACCTTACCACACCTTACCACATCTTACCACACCTTACAACAGCTTACCACACCTTACCACAGCTTACCACAGTTTAACACAGCTTACCACACCTCACCACACCTTACCACAGCTTACCACACCTTACCACAGCTTACCACAGTTTAACACAGCTTACCACACCTCACCACAGGTAAGAGAGTCACACCTTACCACACCTTACCACAGCTTACCACAGCTTACCACAGCTTACCACAGGTAAGAGAGTCACACCTTACCACACCTCACCACAGCTTACCACACCTTACCACATCTTACCACAGCTGGCCATAGGTAAGAGAGTCACACCTTACCACAGCTTACCACACCTTACCACAGCTTGCCACAGCTGGCCATAGGTAAAAGAGTCACACCTAGTCATGTGACCGGGTTCAAAATTCAGCTTCTACCTCTCTGCTGCTGACCACAGGGGATAAACCATGTAATAACCAAAAAATAATGTTAATATGGTCAGTGATTGGCTGGTGAGAATGACCTACACTAATCACTGTCAGTGATGCTGCCAAGCAAGCACAGGGCTGGAAATGTTTTCAACATCAAAAGGACATCAAGTTGAATATCAAATATGAAGATCATACATTTGTCTGCATTAGACTGTGTATATTAGACATTCAGCACACATACACTGCCTTATATATATATAATTTTTGAGAGTCCATTATTAAACCACATCAGACCCAGACCCATTCACATTATGAACTTATCTGAGTTTCAGTTTCACTCTATAACAAGATGGAATTTAAGTTCTTATTTTGGTGTATTTTATATTTTAAAAACCTTAAGCACTAAACATGTTCATGCCATCGTATGTCCGCCCTGTTTTACAGCCTGGTGCCTGCGTAACGAAGGCGTGAGTTCGGTTCTTCTGGGAACGTCCAATGCAGCACAGCTGACGGAGAACCTGGGGGCGATACAGGTAAGATGCATCGCCTGTACCAAGCGGCATGCGGAGAGGAACCATTCCAAATGTCAATGGGCCATTCAGTGCAGAGCCAAAATGTAGGCTTATTTTATCACCAGCGTATTATGCACATCCTTCAGCATTGTCTCAAAGGTTAATTTAAATGTTAATCTCATTTTATCCACTGCTCTTTGCAAAATTAAATTCTAAATTACGTGATGGATCCATAGTAATGGAAAAAAATATATTTAAACTTCCAGTCAAACTTGAACTCTAGAGATTGTATCTGTGCTTTCATCTTACACTTTTTCCAGTCGTGGTTTTTCTCTTTTTCACATTATCAAATTGGTCAGAAAATCTCGCTTCTGTTTCAGTGTGTCAACACAGCTTGAGTTGAACACTCACAAGTTGAGTTTCTTTGCGAACCCCCTTAGAGAAAAAGATGTGAGGTTTACGTGGACTTGCTTCACAAATCTTCGCAAACTTCACAAATCATGATATAGCTCAGAGGGTACAAAACCAGGAGTGATTTATTCTGTTTTATCAACCTTTCCTGGATCTACAAAACTAGCAGAGCCTTGAGATTTTGTCTGTCTTTGGCCAAACTGCTAACTGTATCCGACTGGGGTTTTTTTTTTTTCTTCTCTGGCAGGTTCTTCCAAAGATCACCTCCCACATAGCTTCTGATATTGACCGTATCCTTGGTAACAGACCCCATAGTAAGAAGGACTACCACTCATAGATTCCATCTGTGATCCTGTGGAGAAGCCAGAGGTTTGACTGGCTCTTGCCTTTGGACACCCACCATGACCTGACCTGAGTCCCTTCATCTCTGCGTGTCCGACTCTGCTCTCTGTCTCTACGGAGACCCCTCACTACCTTTGATGTGCCTGTTCTCAGTGCTATGCATGCTTCTGCTGTACCTCCCCAAATCAGCCCTGTGTGTTAAGATCTCTCTGGAGGGGGAAAAAAAAAAATGTTCATGGTGTTTTTCTCCAGTGGTCAGTCCTGTAAAACACAAACGGTCATCCATCACACCTGAGCTTAACCGCTTCTCCTCCTCTGGGCATCCCCCTTGGGTTTTTTTTTTTTTATTGGGGTGGGGGGGGGGGGGGGGGGTTTGAACGCAAGATGATTGAGTCAGTTATCTTTGCAGTGACCTGGGCAGTAAAGCTGGCTGTGTGAATTCTCATGTCAAAGAACACACACAGGTGTGGTGAGACTTAACTGCTAACTTTAAACATGTACAGTTAACAAGCTAACAGTACCCAGAAGCCAACGCAAAATGAGTGAAGCTGAAAATGACAGACATCTGGAGGTAGTTCGTCATGTGCTAAAATGTTAGTCTTTCCAAAATTGTAACTCTTGACCATAACACAGTTGTCTCTCACTTCCTCTGGTGAAATGCTCTTCGCTGGCAAACCATAAAATCTTCATGTTTTTTCTGTGTCTTCTGTCAGCTGACTTTAAGACTAATCCAGAGATTGTAAACTCTGCTCTGTTTAAACGACTGTTGCTTATTCACATTTGCTGAGAATGGCCTGAGACATGTTAGCTGCTGTACTGACTTTCATCTGAATTTAACTGAGAAGCACAAAACCTATTTTTCAGTTTGATCTTGAAGCTAGTTGTGGGATGGAACGCATGTGTACATTTTAAGGGTACTGCTCTTTCTTTGAAATGAAATGGTTCTATTGTTTACAAAACTGTGAAACAATGCTGTATGATAATGATATTATGTTCAATTTGTTTTTAAAGTCATAATAAACTGTTCCTCCGTAATAAACAGCTCCCTGACATCATTTTCCACCGTGTTAGTCTGTGGCTTTTCTCCTACAGTCTACACTTGTGCTGACATTTCTTTCAGGAATTAATTTCATTTTTTGACAAGAATTCAACAGGGCAAAGTGAAGTGAGTATCAACTCGCAGTTTTCTGAGTGTTATGATATAAAGCTGTTTGTTATGTTCTTAAAATTCCACCCTGTTAGGCTAAATTATGAAGAAAATGAAACATGTTTTATACAAATACTAAAAGGCTATTCACTTGTTGCAGGTTATGTTAACTAAATCTTGATCATTCACAGAGTTATAGCTAACATAGTTTAAAATATTTCACCCTGTTGTTAATATAAACCTAACAGGGCAGAATGTGTACCTAACACACATACACACACACATACACACACACGGGTCACTGTCATAGGGCAGAGTACAGTATAAATGTTTTAAATAATAATTTGACAATAATGTTACGCTTGTTTTGTGTTGCTTGTCATAGATGGAAGTGATTAACTGTGATTAACATAGATGGAAGTGATTAACTCTGTGTGTGTGTGTGTGTGTGTGTGTGTACCTTTATAAAGAAATTCTGTTGTTATTCGCTCATTTTCGGAAAATAGTTGCAAAAAAATGCTGCTTCTAAATAAATAAATAAGAAATAGGAGAGAGAGAGAGAGAGAGAGAGAGAGAGAGAGAGAGAAATCACTCAATATTAATTGTCTCATTAGAACAAAATGAGGGCGAGAAAATGTCTAAGAAACTCTAATTATTGTTACACATGTATTCATATGTTTATGTGTATTTATATTTTATGTATGTGTCCCGTACCGGGTTTTTTTTTCATAACTGATTCCAGAGCTGAGCAATCTACCCATGAATACGAGAATTTAACTGCCTGAGCTTGTACAGTATGTTTACGTGAAGTTAAACATGTAAATTTTCAGAGAGAATATTGACATATGAAAACTCGATACGTTTTTCAAAAGTTGCGAAATTAAAATTAAGTGATTTACCCCCCAAAAGGCGACTGCATGAAAAGGTAAACAATATCTCTTCTCTGGTGTCCATAGAAACTTACACGCCCCAACCCACCTAAGACGTAACTCCGCCTGTACGAGTTTTTCATTTGATAATTTGTCTGCCAATCCGCGATATCTCGCTCTTTCATTGGCTAGCTTTGTCACCTTTCATTTCTTCGACTGCGACCGCGCCAAACATTACAGACCGCCGTTTTTCCACAAGTAATTGCCTGTGTAAACCGAGAACGCGAGAAGTTACAGTTTCTAACCTTTGATAAGTTTTTATCGGATTTTTATGACTGACCACATTCTGAGAGTCATCATAGACGTCAAATAATTCGCTCTTCACGCTTTCTAAGAAAGCGGTCTTTCCGCATGTGCCGTTTGAAGGTAGACGGTGCTACTGAAATTTCCAAGTTTCCCAGTAGCTTGTAAGGCTAACTGAGCAACCAAGCCATTATAATCCTTCGTAAACTACTATCCATAGGTGAGTTGATCTTTCTAAAAGTCGTCAGTATATACGTTGGTTGACAACAATTTTAGAATGTTTGTACGCATACATAAAATGAAACCATAGGTACATGACTTCAACAAACTAGTCAACACTGACTTTACAAACGCAAAACACTCACTTGATATTCAGCTAGTTAATCGATTTATTTGTGCGCCGCATTTGAAATGAGTGCGTTCTTTAGTTAACTGTAGATATTACTTGTGTTACCACTGAATCCGTCTTAATGTTTGCGAATATTTGTACTTCGTTTAGTGTTGACCATGTCGCTGTGGCGGCACACGATAGACAACCAAAGCCTGAGCGTTAAGGGCGGCAGTGTTTGCGTGGTACCCGGTGACAACTCCAGTCAAGTGGAAAATCAGTCATTCGACCTGAATCAGTCCTACCCTTGCGCGAGAAAACTGTCAAACAAACACACTTCGTTGCAACAGTGGCACGAGTCTGGAACAGGTAAGCAAGGGTGTATGTGTTCATATTTCATTATTTGACTTGGAAGTCTTGAGAAATTTCTCCACGGACAAACATACATTTCAAAGAATTATTGAATGAGATTCTGATATGGAACGCTCTTTGAACCCAAAGGTGATTCCAGTTACAGTTCTGTCGCGGTGAGAGACATTCAGGTTACACGGCTGCATTGCTCCGGCGTGTCGTCCGAGTCTCCTGCGCGACCCTCCAGCGTGGTCGACAGATGTCTGCTCACTCAGCTGGCCTGTGGCTCTGGGCAGCTGTCCACAGAGTCTCTGGTGTCCAACCCTAACAAAGCCACGCTCACAGTGGACTGGAACACCACTCAGGTGGGCTGGGGGCTCGGTGTGTTTTTAGCTTTTGTCAGTATGTCCAAAGTGCTGCTTTCTACCCTGTCCCTGGTTAAAGGGCACTGTGAAGTGAAAAGATCATCACTAACACCCAGAGTGTTGTTTTTGCCTTTGATACAACAACAACAAAAAAGATTATGGGATTGCACAGTAATAAGATTTAGCCATAGTTAATGTAAGATAGCTGTTGTGTTTTGCCTTCGTAGACGCTTTAGTAATTTTAGAAATGCTGCGCAAGATGAAGGTTTATTAGTCATTATATCATGCCTAGACTGTGATCAAATGCTGTGCTTGAGTTGTGTTGTTTTGTCTCTAGGTATTAGATGCTAATGAGCAGGCTTGCAAGCTGTTTGAGCTCCCAAGCAGTGAGCTGATTGGCCAGAAGCTGAGTACCTTCCTCAGGACCAATCAGACGCTAGAGGAGGCTGTACCTGAGGACAACCTAGACACTGAGGGAAACGTGGTCTCAGTTACAGCCAAAGTGGTGAGACGCGTTTTCCTCCCTAATGTATAAATGTCACTCCCGATAGCCTTTGGTTTTCATGTTTGTTTGTTTTCCTTACAGTGTCATGATTTTTCTTCATGGTATTTTCTTCTCTGTTGTTTTCAGTACAAATAGTTAAAGGACAATTTTGTACTAAACTTTGTGAGTGTTTATTAGTATTAGCCCTATTAATGGTGTTTAAGAAATGTTTACAGGCAATGTTTTTAAGTGAGCTGAAATGAAAGCATCAGAACAGCCTAGCCTAACACTCTCTCTCTCTCTCTCTCTCTCTCTCTCTCTCTCTCTCTCTCTCTCTCTGCTCTGATTCCTGATGGGCAGGTGTATGCATTGGGCAGGTATGGGGCAGAGGTACCTGTGTCGGTGTGGGTCAGAAGGCTGTCCCTGTACCAGTGTGTGTGTGTTTTACTGCTGGAGCCCGTGGAGAGGATATGTGCTCACGTTTCCTTCTCTCAGAATGTACGTCCTTTTGCTTTTAGACTGCAGAACTAAACCAGTGTCTGATAATACATGCCCAGGTCTGGTGTGTCTAAACAATTCAAGTCAGGATCTGTTTCAGCCTCATCGAATTTACTGATCAACTTCAACTGAGAAATAAATAAAGATGCACTGATCAACTTCAACTGAGAAAAAAATGTTGTGTAATTTGAGGATTCATGAGGATTCTAGTGTGTAGAGTTGTTGGCTGAGAAGTTGTCTGGATGTGTCCGGGCGTCCTCACGAGGAGGAATGTCGTCCCGTTGGATCCCAGCGTGTCTTGACGTCCATGAAACGTCTCACCACCACTTCCACTCATCTCTCACTCTCTGTGTTGCCTCAGGGTGGAATCCTCAGCTGTGACCCCGCCTTCGCCCTTCTCCATGGTTACCGCAGTGCTGACGAGCTGACAGGCCTGTCAATCATGTCTCTGATGCCCTCTCTGAGGATTCCTCTCCACCACAGGGCGGAGCCTAAGGTCAGAATTCCTCTCAGTACCTGTGTCTCATCTCTCTCTCTGTGTGTGTCTCTCTCTCACTCTCACTGTCTCTCTTTAAGTGCCCTCCAGGCAATATGAATTATTAAAAATATTGACCGTGAATAAAACTGGGAAGTCAGAGGTGTAGCTCTGTGGTCTTTCTCTCAGAGTTAACGTGTAACTCTCTCTGTTAACTTGGGATGAAATGTTGAGTTTGTACAGGTGTAGATTGGGGATGTAAATAGTCACACGTATATTGGGTCCTGTGTATAGTGTTGGCCAGAGTGAACTCAGATGTCGTCTAGTTTCCATATCTGTTAAAAACAATGTTGGTATTTGAACTGCAGAGGGTGTGAGTTGTCTTTTTTTTGTTTGTTTTTGTGGTTTTTTTCCCATCCCTGTCTGAACAACGGAGCTGCTTCATACTATCACAGTGACAGAAGTGAATTTCATGTGTAATTCATTGTCTCTGTGTCACTGTAATTGTCATACTGGTTGATCTGAGGGTAACTGGATGTCTGTGTTTGTTTGTGTGTGTGCGTGCGTGTGTGTGTGTATATGTGTGTGATGGTGTCAGATGTTGAGAGTACAGAGGACAGGAGCTGTCCACAGGGCGGGCATGGTTTTGCCTGTGCGTGTGAAACTGCGGGCAGCAGTGGCGTGTGGAAAACCAGAGGAGGTGCGGAATGACTGTGACCAGTCTGGGCCCAGTGACGGCCTTTCTGCTCTGGACCCATCCAGAGTTCCCAGTCTGTCAGAGATGTGTACGACCTTTCTGTCCGGAACACAACCCACAGGTGTAAACCCCTTCTCTCTGACATTACATTTAATAACACTCACAGGTGTAAACCCCCTCTCTCTGACATGCCATTTAATAACACTCACGGGTGTAAACCCCTTCTCTCTGACATTCCATTTAATAACACTCACGGGTGTAAACCCGCTCTCTCTGACATGCCATTTAATAACACTCACGGGTGTAAACCCGCTCTCTCTGACATGCCATTTAATAACACTCACGGGTGTAAACCCACTCTCTCTGACATGCCATTTAATAACACTCACGGGTGTAAACCCCCTCTCTCTGACATGCCATTTAATAACACTCACAGGTGTAAACCCCTTCTCTCTGACATTCCATTTAATAACACTCACGGGTGTAAACCTGCTCTCTCTGACATTCCATTTAATAACACTCACGGGTGTAAACCCGCTCTCTCTGACATTCCATTTAATAACACTCACGGGTGTAAACCCCCTCTCTCTGACATGCCATTTAATAACACTCACGGGTGTAAACCTGCTCTCTCTGACAGTCCATTTAATAACACTCACGGGTGTAAACCCCCTCTCTCTGACATGCCATTTAATAACACTCACGGGTGTAAACCCCTTCTCTCTGACATTCCATTTAATAACACTCACAGGTGTAAACCCCCTCTCTCTGACATGCCATTTAATAACACTCACGGGTGTAAACCCCCTCTCTCTGACATTACATTTAATAACACTCACGGGTGTAAACCCCCTCTCTCTGACATGCCATTTAATAACACTCACGGGTGTAAACCCGCTCTCTCTGACATGCCATTTAATAACACTCACGGGTGTAAACCCCCTCTCTCTGACATGCCATTTAATAACACTCACAGGTGTAAACCCCCTCTCTCTGACATTCCATTTAATAACACTCACAGGTGTAAACCCCTTCTCTCTGACATTCCATTTAATAACACTCACTGGTGTAAACCCCCTCTCTCTGACATTCCATTTAATAACACTCACAGGTGTAAACCCTCTCTCTCTGACATTACATTTAGTAACACTCACAGGTGTAAACCCCCTCTCTGACATTCCATTTAGTAACACTCACAGGTGTAAACCCGCTTTCTCTGACATTCCATTTAATAACACTCACGGGTGTAAACCCCCTCTCTCTGACATTCCATTTAATAACACTCACGGGTGTAAACCCCTTCTCTCTGACATTACATTTAATAACACTCACGGGTGTAAACCCCTTCTCTCTGACATTACATTTAATAACACTCACGGGTGTAAACCCGCTCTCTCTGACATGCTGTTTCAAAGCACTGGTTTGATTTTTGCCTCCTCTGTAAATTGGGTCCTGTGCTTGACTCAGACGTTAGACACTGAGTGGGTGTCTGGGCTGTTTACTGAACGTGTGTTCTGAGATGAGATGATCATTGTGTGGAGGTGTAAATACCCGTATAATCAGGTAGAAAAACACTGTAAACATTTCCTAAACTATGGTACTAAATTTTGAGAATTACTTACATCTTGTATTACCGTTCTCCTTTTCCAAGATCAAACGCAGCAGACAAGTCTGGTTATGTGTGGGCTGTTACTTCTTACTTTAAAAATGATCGGAAAAATAAATGCACAGTGTCTATAACATATAACAGTATTTGAAGAATGGCTAACATGCCTGCTGTTCTTCTGTAGGACCCAAAGACCCCGGGGTCGGTTTGACGTCTCCCAGTTCAACACTGGTTTACACTGGGAGTGTGTGGGTGTTTGCGCCAGCCAGTGGACTGCTGATTCTCCACCCAGACGGCTCCATCTTCTCCATCAGTAGCTTCCACACCTCCATGCTGTTTGGCTACAGCAGGTCTGAGCTGCAGGGGAAGGTAAAGCACCCTCCAGACCAGCACTGGAGTCCCTTTATACCTCTGTGTGTGTGTGTGTGTGTGTGTGTGTGTGACCTGTTCTCAACTCTGGGCTTGTAGTAGTGGTGTGGGAGATATTTGAGCAGCAAAACTGTGGAATAATATATTTATGTCTGCTTTATTTAAGCAAAAACAAACGGTTGAGCCACAGCCAAGTGAGTAGGATGAGAAACAGAATGAGAAAACATGTGATCATCCTTTAATTGTGTGTGTGTGTGTGTGTGTGTGTAGAATGTGACATTTCTGATGCCAGCGTTCTATGAATGCATGCATACCGTGGAGAGAGGCAGCAGTCCTGTTCCAGACCAGACGTCGACTGCCCAGTCCAGCAGTAACACAGGTCAGACACAGTCTCTGCCCAGTCCAGCAGTAACACAGGTCAGACACAGTCTGCCCAGTCCAGCAGTAACACAGGTCAGACACAGTCTCTGCCCAGTCCAGCAGTAACACAGGTCAGACACAGTCTCTGCCCAGTCCAGCAGTAACACAGGTCAGACACAGTCTCTGCCCAGTCCAACAGTAACACAGGTCAGACACAGTCTCTGCCCAGTCCGGCCGTAACACAGGTCAGACACAGTCTCTGCCCAGTCCGGCCGTAACACAGGTCAGACACAGTCTCTGCCCAGTCCGGCCGTAACACAGGTCAGACACAGTCTCTGCCCAGTCCGGCCGTAACACAGGTCAGACACAGTCTCTGCCCAGTCCAGCAGTAACACAGGTCAGACACCGTCTCTGCCCAGTCCGGCAGTAACACAGGTCAGACACAGTCTCTGCCCAGTCCGGCAGTAACACAGGTCACACACAGTCTCTGCCCAGTCCAGCAGTAACACAGGTCACACACAGTCTCTGCCCAGTCAGTGGTATAACTAGCCTTCACGGCATCATCATTCATCTCACAGATCTGAGTGAAAACACTGTTGCTTTTGAAGAGCTGCAGTCACCTCATGTACCTTGTCTGTCAGTACCTGCCTGGTACATTTGTTTTACCTTTTACCATAACTTACCATAATTCAGTTGCCTTTGAATACTCAGTTTTTAGGGAACAGCTGGGAGCAATTCAAGCCAATGGTTTTGTGGTTTATTTCGCAGTGAAAACTGTGCGGTGGGTTTTTTTTTCCCTGTAACTCTCAGCATTCAGAATCCACCTTATGCCTATTGGACAAAGGCATCTTCCCACCAGCACAGAAAGATTCTGATGTAGTCCTTGTGATGCTGTGTTAGCTGTGGGCTGCTAAGACTCGTAAAAGGCATCCAGGAAAGTCAGGAACTGACCTCTACTGGGCTTATTCACGACCGCACCTTACCATCTGAATAGTTTGAATTATTTGTTTGGGGTTTTTTTGTTTGGTTTTTGGACTAAACCATCAGATGGGCTGTATCCAGACCGCAGGCAGTACTGATTGAATTCCTGTATTCCTCTCTCTCTCTCTCTCTCTCTCTCTCTCAGACCCCTGTAGGAGCTCTGGTAGTCCCAAGCTTGTGTCTGGGAGTGTTCTAACCCTCTGCAGTGATGCCACCTCAGTAAAGGAGAATCAAGAGGAAACGTCTGGTGAGTTCTCGGCCGCTGTGTGTACTGTTGTAAGACTGTGTTAGACAGTTTGTGATCAACAGTCTCCCTTTAGACTCATGACTCCTCTAGACTCAAGCCTGGTGTTTTTAAAGTGTGTTGGAGTGACGCATGTATCAGACCCAGACCCAGACTCAAGTGTAGACTCAAACACGTTGATTTTAAAGGGGTGTGTGTGTGTGTGTGTGTGTGTGTGGCTTTCTTTCAGACCTACACACAGTCCTGGCTGGGGACATGGGTATGGTTGAGCAGGCTGTCCAGAGAAGGGTCTGTACTGGGAAGGGAACGATCTTCACTGGGACCAGTGCCAAGCTGGATCAGCAAGGCAGTGCTCCCTCCACCATGACCTCACCAGCCGTCACCTCCACTCCTATGGACAGGTCACTGTCTCCCATATTCATCCACCCACCCACACACCCACCCATCCATCCATCAACCACTCCCCTGGACAGGTCACTGTCTCCCATATTCATCCATCCATCCATCAACCACTCCCCTGGACAGGTCACTGTCTCCCATATTCATCCATCCATCCATCAACCACTCCCCTGGACAGGTCACTGTCTCCCATATTCATCCACCCACCCATCCATCCATCAACCACTCCCCTGGACAGGTCACTGTCTCCCATATTCATCCACCCATCCATCAGCCACTCCCCTGGACAGGTCACTGTCTCCCATATTCATCCACCCACCCATCCATCCATCAACCACTCCCCTGGACACGTCACTGTCTCCCATATTCATCCATTCATCTGTCTGTCTATCTTTTAATTAAGGAGTGGTTGTCAATCAGAAAAGAAAAAAACATTACCTTTCAAACATTCATCTCGTAAAAGCGTTCAGCAGAGAATGGTCATGAACAGATGTGCAGTTGTTAAAGCCTGCACTTTTAGTTAATTGGTGTTTCATCTCAGCAGAATAATAATTTTCTGTGTGACACATCCACACCTGTACATATAAATCATTTTAGAGTGACAGGTGTAGTTTGATTTGTTATAGATCTCTGAAGCAGAAACTCATACATTTATTTGATGTTTCCATTTTGTCATTCATTAAGCTCTGTAGTGTCATTATTTCCATAATTACAGAGGATGGTTCTGAGTCTGTTACAGTGTTCTGTCACTTTGAATTCTGTTCACGCAGGGGCTGGCAAGTCAATGCAGTTACAAAGTGAACAAAACTGTAAATCCACATTTGGTTTCAGCGATGGTCAAACGTGTGTGTTTACGTCTGGCAGATTGGAGGACACGGCAGAGCTGTGTGAACAGGCAGCAGAACTGGTCACCCAGTTTAACAGTTCTGATCCATTCGACTCAACCACGGCCCTCCTGCAGACCTTTGCGCTGGTGGAGTCCCAGGAGGTCCAGAGAGCCAGTCTCTCCCCTCGCCACGGCCCAGCGAAGCAGCTCCTCAGTGGGCAGAAAGTGACCAGCACTCCCCTTAATGTGGAACCCTTAGACCCACACCACCAAGGGAACCGAAGCGATCCCCGCAGGCCGGGAAAGGAGCCTCCTGATCCTCACCTGGTGGGCTATGGATGCTCTGACCAAACTGCACAGCAGGACTCCAGTTTTGAGGTGATCTCCCTGGGCAGCCGCTCCTCCTCTGGGTTCTGCGAGAAATGGGCCGGTCCGGACCGGTTCGATAACTCACAGAACGGCGCTCTGGTGCCCGACTCCGGAAGCTGCTTCCTGGACATGGACAGCAACGGTGAGGTCATCACTCGAGCTTTGGGAGAACTGGACCTGAACGGGAGCCTGGAACTCCCCAGCGCTCCTCCTGACCTCCTCAGCCTCTCCCAGACCTCCTGCGACACGGCCGAGCTCCTCCGCACACCGTCGCCCATCATGGTGGAGTTGGACCAGGAGGGCGACGCCCCGCGCTCCCCAGAGCAGGACAAACGATGTGTGATTGACCGTGTTCAGAAAGAACCAGAAGAGTGGAACAGTCCCCTGCCGAAGGATCCAGAACATAGGAACCTTCTCCCGGAACATGTCAAAGGCGATGTTCTAGAAGACAGACGGGTCAGTGGTGGAATCCGGTTGCTAAGCGACACCCTGGCGACCTCCACTCCTAAAAAGCCCCAGTCAGATGCTTGCTCTGCGCCTGCATTGAACAGAGACATTGTGGAGGGGCGTTTTGTGGGAACCTGCTACCACAGGGATGGAGCACCACTTGGTCTGTATCTACCATGCTAAATCCCTAGCTTTGGTTATAGAGATTAGTCTCAACTATCCACCTCTTAGAGAAGAGAACACACTTAGGACGTTATGCATTTAAGATTTGGGCTGGGAGTGAAGGAACATTTCTTGTAAAGAATGAAAGAGCATTCTGGTGGGGTTTTTTTATCTCTGAACAGAGCAGCGCACAAAGCAGCATTCTGTAGAGATTGTCTGTACTCAGGGTCAGTGAATAAGGGAGGATTCTGTAGAGATTGTCTGTACTCAGGGTCAGTGAATAAGGGAGGATTCTGTAGAGATTGTCTGTACTCAGGGTCAGTGAATAAGGGAGGATTCTGTAGAGATTGTCTGTACTCAGGGTCAGTGAATAAGGGAGGATTCTGTAGTGTTCATCTTTATAGGAAGGAACAGGAACAGCTGAAGGACCCCCGGACTGATTTGTGTGTGTGTGTGGGCGCGTGCGTGTGTGTGTGGGCGCGTGCATGTGTGTGTCTGTGTGTGTGTTTTAATTTGCTCTAATCCAGAGGTGCAGTGTGACATCCGTAAGGCAGCTCCTCCCGGTAGCAGGGGCTGTTCTTTTTACTGTGTATGGATGAGTGCCTGTCATCACCTCATCCCCCAGCAGGAGGCGCTGCTGAGCCCACAGTCTGTGTCGGGAGTGTCAGGACAGGACTCCTCTGCCCTCAGCCTGGGAGAAGTCAGTAATAACCAAGCCTGTCTGTCTTCTCTTTATTTCATTTCACTGCGACTATCAGTATTTAAATGTCACATGGTGGCACTTTAGTGAATGTGTCTTAAGGTAATCAGATTGACAAAAAACATGTTGGGGGGGGGAAAAACCCCTCAAAAACAGTGGGGTCCTTATCTGTCACAGAGACAAGTGTGAAATTTTGGGGTGATTTTTTTTTTATTATTATTTCTGTGCAGGCCATCCGCGAGGCCTGCCGTGGGGACGGTCTTGGGTCCTCTCTGGATCTGGAACATTCTGGGGCGTGTGAGGGCCGGTTTTCAGAGGAATACCGCAGGGTCCGAGCCGTGGGAAAAGGGGCTTTCGGCTTCGTCTGGCAGGCCTGTCGACGCACGGACGGAGAAGAGGTCACATGACAAACACGCTCTCTCACAACCTCAGACCGCAAACCACCAACGTTCACAGCTTTGTGAAGCATCTACAGACAGAACAATCACTGGTCTTCTCTCTTTCATTCTCTCTCTCTCTGTCTCTCTCTCTGTCTCTCTCTCTGTCTCTCTCTCTGTCTCTCTCTCTCTCTCTGTCTCTCTCTCTCTCTCTGTCTCTCTCTCTCTCTCTCTCTGTCTCTCTCTGTCTCTCTGTAGGTGGTGGTGAAGTTTATAAAGAAGAGCAAGATTATGAGGGAGTGTTGGTTGGATGACCCTGATCTGGGATCAGTCAGTCAGGAGATAGCCATCCTGTCCCGCCTCCAACACCCCAACATCGTCAGGGTTCGCAAGCATTTCTCCACCTCTGATTCTCCATCCTCTTCACTCTAATCATACACCACCTCTCATTCTCCATCCTCTTCACTCTAATCATACACCACCTCTGATTCTCCATCCTCTTCATTCTAATTCTCCATCCTCTTCACTCTAATTCTCCACCTCTAATTCTCCACCCTCTTCGCTCTAATTCTCCATCCTCTTCACTCTAATCATACACCACCTCTAATTCTCCATCCTCTTCACTCTAATTCTCCACCTCTAATTCTCCATCCTCTTCACTCTAATCATACACCACCTCTAATTCTCCATCCTCTTCACTCTAATTCTCCACCTCTAATTCTCCATCTTCTTCACTCTAATTCTCCACCTCTAATTCTCCATCCTCTTCACTCTAATCATACACCACCTCTAATTCTCCATCCTCTTCACTCTAATCATACACCACCTCTAATTCTCCATCCTCTTCACTCTAATTCTCCACCTCTAATTCTCCATCCTCTTCACTCTAATCATACACCACCTCTAATTCTCCATCCTCTTCACTCTAATTCTCCACCTCTAATTCTCCATCTTCTTCACTCTAATTCTCCACCTCTAATTCTCCATCCTCCTCACTCTAATCATACACCACCTGTAATTCTCCATCCTCTTCACTCTAATCATACACCACCTCTCATTCTCCATCCTCTTCACTCTAATTCTCCACCTCTAATTCTCCACCTCTAATTCTCCACCTCTAATTCTCCGTCCTCTTCACTCTAATTCTCCACCTCTAATTCTCCATCCTCTTCATTCTAATCATACACCTCCTCTAATTCTCCATCCTCTTCACTCTAATTCTCCACCTCTAATTCTCCGTCCTCTTCACTCTAATCATACACCACCTCTAATTCTCCATCCTCTTCACTCTAATTCTCCACCTCTAATTCTCCGTCCTCTTCACTCTAATTCTCCACCTCTAATTCTCCATCCTCTTCACTCTAATCATACACCACCTCTCATTCTCCATCCTCTTCACTCTAATCATACACCACCTCTAATTCTCCATCCTCCTCACTCTAATCATACACCACCTGTGATTCTCCATCCTCTTCACTCTAATCATACACCACCTCTAATTCTCCATCCTCCTCACTCTAATCATACACCACCTCTGATTCTCCATCCTCTTCACTCTAATCATACACCACCTCTAATTCTCCATCCTCCTCACTCTAATCATACACCACCTCTCATTCTCCATCCTCTTCATTCTAATCATACACCTCCTCTAATTCTCCATCCTCTTCACTCTAATTCTCCACCTCTAATTCTCCATCCTCTTCACTCTAATCATACACCTCCTCTAATTCTCCATCCTCTTCACTCTAATTCTCCACCTCTAATTCTCCATCCTCTTCACTCTAATCATACACCACCTCTGATTCTCCGTCCTCTTCACTCTAATCATACACCACCTCTAATTCTCCATCCTCTTCCCTCTAATCATACACCACCTCTCATTCTCCATCCTCCTCACTCTAATCATACACCACCTCTAATTCTCCATCCTCCTCACTCTAATCATACACCACCTCTGATTCTCCATCCTCTTCACTCTAATCATACACCACCTCTAATTCTCCATCCTCCTCACTCTAATCATACACCACCTCTCATTCTCCATCCTCTTCATTCTAATCATACACCTCCTCTAATTCTCCATCCTCTTCACTCTAATTCTCCACCTCTAATTCTCCATCCTCTTCACTCTAATCATACACCTCCTCTAATTCTCCATCCTCTTCACTCTAATTCTCCACCTCTAATTCTCCATCCTCTTCACTCTAATCATACACCACCTCTAATTCTCCATCCTCCTCACTCTAATCATACACCACCTCTCATTCTCCATCCTCTTCATTCTAATCATACACCTCCTCTAATTCTCCATCCTCTTCACTCTAATCATACACCACCTCTAATTCTCCATCCTCTTCACTCTAATTCTCCACCTCTAATTCTCCATCCTCTTCACTCTAATCATACACCTCCTCTAATTCTCCATCCTCTTCACTCTAATTCTCCACCTCTAATTCTCCATCCTCTTCACTCTAATCATACACCTCCTCTAATTCTCCATCCTCTTCACTCTAATTCTCCACCTCTAATTCTCCATCCTCTTCACTCTAATCATACACCTCCTCTAATTCTCCATCCTCTTCACTCTAATTCTCCACCTCTCATTCTCCATCCTCTTCACTCTAATCATACACCACCTCTGATTCTCCGTCCTCTTCACTCTAATCATACACCACCGCTAATTCTCCATCCTCTTCACTCTAATCATACACCACCTCTAATTCTCCATCCTCTTCACTCTAATCATACACCACCTCTGATTCTCCGTCCTCTTCACTCTAATCATACACCACCGCTAATTCTCCATCCTCTTCACTCTAATCATACACCACCTCTAATTCTCCATCCTCTTCCCTCTAATCATACACCACCTCTCATTCTCCATCCTCTTCACTCTAATCATACACCACCTCTAATTCTCCATCCTCTTCATTCTAATTCTCCACCTCTAATTCTCCATCCTCTTCACTCTGCTTTTACACTGAGTCATGAAACACTGGGAGCGGCTAGTAGGCTATTATTATTATTATTATTATTATTATTATTATTATTATTATTATTGCTACTATTGCTATCATTTTTGTTGTTGCTGGCATTGTCATAGATTACAGTGTGTGGGAGTTTGCCCTGAAAAGCTTTAATGAATCAAGGGAACAAAGTTGCCCTCTTAAAATTCATGTTTCATCATTCATTTCTAAAGCAGAGCAGGCCTTCAGCAGTGCACGCATTAAGATTTATAAAGATCTTTCTGTTTGTGTCTTTGTCTCTGTTACTTTCTCTCTCTCTGCCTCGTTCTCTCGTGGGTCTGGTGCTTAGGTGTTGGAGGTGTTTGAGAACAGGGATTTCTTCCAGATGGTGATGGAGAAACATGGAGAGGGTCTGGACCTGTTTGAGTTTATTGACCGACAGCCACGACTGGACGAGCCCTTGGCCAGTTACATCTTCAGACAGGTCAGAGACAGAGAGAGACAGTTACACCTTCAGACAGGTCAGAGACAGAGAGAGACAGTTACACCTTCAGACAGGTCAGAGACAGGGAGAGACAGTTACACCTTCAGACAGGTCAGAGACAGGGAGAGAGAGAGTTACACCTTAAGACAGGTCAGCGAGAGAGAGAGCATCTCTGCATTGAATTGACCGAGATGTAGTAACATTGGCAGATGCCAAAATCTAAACAGTTGATTTCCTCTGTGTCTGTGTCTGTGTGTGTGTGTCTGTGTGTGTGTGTCTGTGTGTGCGTCTGCGTCTGTGTTGAGGACAGTTGGTGGCGGCGGTCTCTTATCTTCGCGGTCAGAACGTCCTTCATCGGGACATTAAGGACGAGAACATCATCATTAACACACGCTTTCATATCCGACTCATCGACTTTGGCTCTGCTGCCAGGCTGGAACCTGGAAAACTCTTCTACACCTTCTGTGGCACACTGGAGTACTGCTCACCGGAGGTGCTCCAAGGAAATCCGTACGTACTGAAACACTTGCCCTCATAAAGGGTTCCACCCACGCTTGGATGGTTTAAAATGGCATATTTCCCTACCAATAATACTGGCACAGCTCCGTTTTGACTTGTTTAATCATTGTTAAAGTTTAATTAATTGTAATCCATACGTGTGTGTGTGTGTGACGGCACGCATTACTGTGAATGCTGTAACACTGTAACACTAAATTTCCCCGTTGTGGGACTAATAAAGGATCATCTTATCTTGAATTTTTATTGTGTATGTCTATATGTATGCGTGTGTGTCTGTCTGTGTGTGTATGTGTGTATATGTGTGTCTCTGTGTGTCTGTATGTGTGTCCCTGTGTGTGTGTGTGTGTGTGTGTGTGTGTGTGTGTGTGTGTAGGTACGAGGGTCCGGAGTTGGAGATGTGGTCTCTTGGTGTGCTGCTGTATACTCTGCTGTTTAGTGAAAATCCGTTCTGCAGTGTGGAGGAGGCCATGGAGGCCAAACTCAGACCCCCTTACCCCCTGTCTACAGGTACACTAACACACACACACACACACACACACACTGTGTGTCTCCCACACACACACTGTCTCAAGATTTTTAATGAAATTTATATAAATTAAAAATAAAATAGAAATAGAAAAATGTATATAGCACCCTAACTGAAATCCTATTTAGCCTGTGAAGTGTGTGTGTGTGTGAACAGACTGACTGACTGATTTGTTCATGTATAAATGGTGAGCAGTGTGTGCTGTTGTGTAGACATGAAGAACTCTGTTTGGATGGTTCTCTGTGGGATGATGGTTTATACATACTTGTATCAGACAGGGACACACACACATGTGCCTCAGATTCCCATTAAGGAGAGTAACTGTGAGACGTCCACCTCAAACCTGTGTGTATCACAGAGGCTGGCGTGTTCAGGGTGGCTAAACTGACTACTGTGACGTGTGTCTGTGTGCCTGCACATTTATGGGTGTGTGTGTGTGTGTGTGCCTGCACATTTATGGGTGTGTGTATGTGTATATGTGTGTGTGTGTGTGTGTGTGTGTGTGTGTGTGTGCAGAGTTGGAGGGCCTGCTGTCTGGACTGCTCCATCCTGACCCGACCCAGCGGATGTCCCTGCAGGAGCTGCTCCTGGAGCGGTGGATCAGACAGGCCATTAACCTGGCGGAGTACTCTTGGGAGGAGGTGCTCCCCGGCGGGGACGGTGAGTGCTCTGGCTCCCTGGGGGATGAGACAGACTGACTGACTCTTGTGTTTAACATGCTGTCACAATGGGCCGCACGCCTCAGTGTGGAGATCTTCATCTCAGTCTGACGTCTTTACGCGGCGGGACCGGCATCAGGGACTTGTTAGTTCTGCCTCTTCCTGTCTGTTATACCAGCTGTCTTATGGAAGTACTTTATGGAAGCAGCTGAACTGAGTGAAAGAAAGTAAGTTAGAAAATACACGTGGCTTTAAAAAAAAAAAAAAAAAAAGGTGTCTTCATCTGAGAATGCTGAATTTACCCCAGGGCTCCCTGTCGAACATTTTTGCACAAAAGCACTCAGAATATTCCTTCATTAGATGCAGAGGTTCTTGGTTAAAGCTGTCCAGGTTACTCTGAGAGATAAAGACTAGCACTGAGGGTCAGACAGAACCTGCGGTTTCATGAACTTTGACCTCAGAATCCACAGCCGTGTCTGTTTCCTCTTTACAGACGTCGCAGATGCGTCCAGTCATCAGGTGTGCAGCCAGGACGGCCTCTGCCTGGACTCTGACAGGCAGCAGGTCTTCCAAGACCACGCCCCTCTGGAGGAGGAAGAGGAGGATGAGGAAGATGAGGAAGAGGCCGATGAGGAAGAGCAGCGCATGACAATGGCAGCTTTACAGAGCGAGCTCCAGAAGTATCTCTCAGATGAGTGAAATGAGGAGTGAAGAAGGGATAGAGAAATGAAGAGTGTAAAATGGGGGGAGGGACAGAGAGGGAAAAAAAAAAAAAGACTACTTGCACTCTTTCTCTCTCTCTCTCTCTCTTTCTCAGTCACACAAGTGTTTGCACTCAGGGGAAACTCCAGTGACCAAAGGAAAAAAACGGACTCATGACTCATTATCTCCTGGCCTTCAAGTGTTTACAGCAACAGAGACATGGCCTCCATCCAGTCCTCCGTCCTGAACATCATGTGTATGAACACACACACACACACACCGTGCATGTGAACTGGCGCCATGTGATCGTGCATGTGAACTGGCGCCATGGAAGAGCAGCGGTGTGGATAAAGTCATCAGTGTGTTATGGACCATCGCTGTGTTTATCAGACCAAAGATTACCAACGAAGAACAGAGTGTTCGTCTGGGCCAGGCACCTCAGACGTCTCTGGGACTGAACAAATCCTCTTAAAGAGCGCTCGCTCTCTCACTCTCTCTCTCTCTCTCTCTGTCTCTTTCTCTGTGTATGTGAGAAATATATTTAGAGGCTGATTATATTTAAAAATACTTCACTGCGTATTGAACCATGGAAATTTAAATCTAAACTCAAAGAACTGGCATTGTCACCTTCGTGAAGGCTTGTTAAAGATGTTATCAGGGCTGAAACAGGACCTTTGATTAAGTCCTTTTGATGACAGATTGATTTTCAGAAGAAAAGAGGTGTGTGATTGAATCTTTTTTTTTTTTTGTCCTCAAGCCATTGTTCTGTGCACTGCATGTTCAGTTCTATGGATAAACCGGAACAGTTGTGTCAACAACTCATTTTAATATGATTTTTATCACTAAATTATTTACATTTTAAATATTGTAAAACGTTTGAATTAATGTCACAGTAATAAAAGATGTTATCATCTGTTGCATTTTATTTATTTTTATTTTTTCAAAGCAATCGTTTGGATCATTTCCTCAAAAATATGATTTAATGGGTTTTTGAAGCTTTTGAATTTCAGAAATGTATTCAAAATGTCTTGATCCTGACAGCTTAAATAAAATACACGAGTGTCAAAAACTGCAAGCTTCGGCATTATTTCATTTTATTTTACTGTGGGGCGCCGGAACGGAACTGTACACTCCTCTGTTTCCAGGGGGAGGTATTTTGATGTAGTCCAATCATGAGTGTACAGACATGCTGTCGACAGGTTGGTATGGAAAGGTTAAAACCTTTACTCGGTTTTAACGTCTCAGCCTTCATTCCGTGTTTGAATGTTATGCATAGAACAAAGTGCGAAAGGTTACATGTTTCGTGAAGTGGCTGAGCAGATAGAAGACCCACTAAGCAATGACTGTTCTATTAAACTAAATTAACTAGTGTGCAAGGGGACACCCTTTCTGTAGAATTCCAGTTAATATGTATACGTGATTAAGTGTGCAACGTTGGACCGAAATTTTGGTCCCTTTACTGGAACTATGTTTGTATCACAGGTTTTGCGGTGGACCTGGAGGTTCGTCTCTTGCCCGGTTCTGAAGTCAACAATTCTATACCCGCCGAACTCTCTAAATCCGGGGATTATGTGCCGAGGGCTTTGCTCTGTGGGGAAGCAAGAATCTCGACCGCCGGGTGTTGGTCCTCATCAAAGTCCGCGGCGTCCGGACAGGGACAGTTTTGTACAATGTTTGGTCAATTTGGGGCTCACGGAGAGCCAGGCCGAGCAGGTATATGAGAGAGTAACTAAGACTCACGTGAAACACGACATGTCTGCCCTCACGGCTCTGGCAGCGCTGGGTCTAAACTCGTCCAGTATCGTGAAGGTTCTGGAGAAGTGTCCCGAGTTGTTGTCTCTGAGGGCACCGGAGATTCAGCAGCGCGTTGGTAACCTGAGGAAACTTGGATTGCTGGAGGGTAATGTGACCAGTTAACCTGACGGTGTCAAACACATCAATATGTTAGCAGGCGTGTTCCTGTCAGTTTGTGTGTGAGAGAGTGTATATCTCTCTGGTGGCTTTCCTGTGTTTGTGGTATATATTTCTGGTGGCCTCCTGTCTTTCTTTGTGTTTTTCTTTTCAATCCATATCTTATGACTTCCTTAACCCTCTGTGTAATTCCATCGGTTATTGCTTTCTAAATTGTGTGTGTGTTTGTTTTGTTTATTTCCACAATGTACAATCACTGGCCACTTTATTAGAAACACCGACCTTGTGATACAGCTTGTTGGTGTACAGTTTGAGGCTGTGGCCCATCACTGTCTCTGAGCCATCCTCTGGACTCTCACCACTGCTCAGTCTCTGACCACAGGACCACTGTTGACTGGATATGTTTGAGTGACAGACCATAGGACCACTGTTGACTGGATATGTTTGGGTGACAGACCATAGGACCACTGTCGACTGGATATGTTTGGGTGACAGACCATAGGACCACTGTTGACTGGATATGTTTGGGTGACAGACCATAGGACCACTGTTGACTGGATATGTTTGGGTGACAGACTATATGACTATTGTTGACTGGATATGTTTGAGTGACAGACCACAGGACCACTGTTGACTGGATATGTTTGAGTGACAGACCATAGGACCACTGTTGACTGGATATGTTTGGGTGACAGACCATAGGACCACTGTTGACTGGATATGTTTGGGTGACAGACTATATGACTATTGTTGACTGGATATGTTTGAGTGACAGACCACAGGACCACTGTTGACTGGATATGTTTGAGTGACAGACCATAGGACCACTGTTGACTGGATATGTTTGAGTGACAGACCATAGGACCACTGTTGACTGGATATGTTTGAGTGACAGACCATAGGACCACTGTTGACTGGATATGTTTGAGTGACAGACCATATGACCACTGTTGACTGGATATGTTTGAGTGACAGACCATAGGACCACTGTTGACTTGCCGCTCTCCACCCACACCACTGCTGTGCCGGATACACTCATACCAGCGTGACACCCAAAACCACGTCGCTGCCATGTCACTACCATCTCAGTGTCACTGCTGTGCTGAGAAGGATCTGTCACCCAAATAAGATCCAGTCAGCAGTGGACCTGTGGTCAGAACCTGAGCGGTGGTGAATGTGTCAGAGGGAGGCTGACAAACCGTGCAACAGATGGGCAACAGTCTGTAATCGCACGGCTGTACGGTCTATCTGTAAGGTATACATCATAAAAAGGCCAGTGTAGGTACATGGTGAGTCTGTAATAACACTGTAAACTGTGTGTGTGTCTGTGTGTGTGTGTCTGTGCGCGTGTGTGTGTGTGTGTAGGTAGTCTTCAGCGTATGGTCAGTCATTACCCCCACATCCTGACGGTGCCTGTGAAGAGGGTGAACATGGTGGCTCGTTTCCTCAGGGAGAAATGTCTCTTCACCGTGCAGCAGCTCACAGACATCCTGCGGGACTCCCCGGTCGTCGTGGAGGAAGACCTCCAACGCCTGGAGTATAAATTTCAGGTAGGGAACAGGACTCCGTTGACTTCTCCTCACTGATTTGTTGTTGTTGTTGTTGTTGTTGCTTTTGTTTGTTTTATTTGTTAGTTTCTTTTCAACATTGTACTACTTTACTTTTCGGTGTAGCCAGTATAATCAGTAGTCTCAGAATTACCGTGTACTCTTATGATCTCTATGGTGTCCAGAGGAAAAACAGTCATAACAGCCAGGAGGAAAACAATCCCGGGAATTTCCACAGTTGACGTTTACTTGGTTTGTTGGTAAACAGAAACCCTCAAATGCAGTAAACATGTGTTCTGGTGTCTGTCACATTTTCTGATAACGAACACGATGAACAGCTGTCATTGTTTTGCAATGCAAAGCGAACCCAAGCGCGGAAGCTAGCGCAGTCAGGGGCTGGGGTGGAAGATGCAAAACTTTGCGGTATCAGGGTACGGGCGCTGTTTATGGACCAGCAGTAAAACAGGTCTTGTCGTGGGTGTGAGCGGCGTGTGTCTCAAAGCCTCTCTTTCTGAAGCGGGTCTGGTCTCGTTAGCGTAAGTCCTTATGTGACTGTTTCAAAAGAAAGGGCACCGAGTTTTCACCTTTTCAGCGTCGTTACGTTTCCTTACACTGTGTAGGTGAGGCTTTTTTATTCGTTTCCACTGGGAGTGTTACAAATGAAAATTTCATCTCCACCCATAAGAGTCTTGAGACTTCAGTATCACAGCTAGTAGGATCAATCCAACTCAGTTTGCTAGTTTTTTTTTGTTTTGTTTTTTTAGAGTTTATGATTGTTGTCACTTTGACAAGACGACAAATTGCTGAAGTGTCCCTGGACCCCGTTTAAACATATCTACATTTAGCGCATAGCATTTAGCAGACAGGAACCCTGTGTACATGAGGATTTCTGCAGATACAGTGGCGGTCTGGTCATCAGTGGTCAGCAGTGAACAGATACACTGGCGAACTGGTCATCAGTGGTCATGAGTGGTTAGCAGTGAACAGATACACTGGCGGTCTGGTCATCAGTGGTCAGCAGTGAACAGATACACTGGCGGTCTGGTCATCAGTGGTCAGCAGTGAACAGATACACTGGCGGTCTGGTCAGCAGTGAACAGATACACTGGCGGTCTGGTCAGCAGTGGTCAGCAGTGAACAGATACACTGGTGATCTGGTCATCAGTGCTCATGAGTGGTCAGCACTGAACAGATACACTGGTGATCTGGTCATGAGTGGTCAGCAGTGAACAGATACAGTAGTGGTCTGGTCATGAGTAGTATGCAGTGAACAGATACACTGGCGGTCTGGTCATCAGTGGTCAGCGGTGAAAAGATACACTGGCTGTGTCAGTACTGTGTCAGTCAGTTCTTCTTTGGCTCAGCTGTATTTCTCCTGTCTTTCATGGTCTGACTTGTCTTTCTCCTCTGTGTATCAGAAAGGCTTTTGCACAATCTGTCGTCCTGTCAGTGTAAAGTCCAAAGCAGGAGTGAGGAGTGAGAATAGTGGTCTTTACTCTTTAACTGTGTTTCCTGTCTCTTCTTCTCCTCACCCCAGCTACTAACATAGTGACACTTCTGCTCATCTTCTCACTCTATCTCTCTCACACACACACACACACACACACACACACACACACACACACACACATGTTTACTGTAACTCTCTCTCTCTCTCTTTCTCTCTCACACAGACATTCCTCTCACTCTGTCTGTCAGTCTGTCTCTCTCTCTCTCTGTCTCACACACACACACGCACACACACATACACACAGTCCACAGTATGCTCACTTTAACTCACACTCTTTCTCTCTCTCTCATGCATTCCACAGTATGCTTACTTTCGGATGGGCACACGGCAGGCTGAGATGGTCAAGGCCAGACTTTTCCGGGTCTCTCTGGAAGAGCTCCGATGTCGTCACTGCTTCCTGGAGCGACGGGGACTTTACCAGACCCCTGACAAAAAGGGCCAGACCCTCATCCTCAACCCAAAGCTCAAAGACGTCCTCTGCGTCTCCGAGGAAACCTTCCTCAGCCAGGTTGCCAAGGCAACTCAGGAGGAATTGGACGTATTCTGGAAACTGACAGTACGGGAAATGGCTGAGGAGGTCGAGGAGGGTCGGGAGGAGGAACCCAGCAGTGACGAAGAGGAGGATGATGAGGAGAAGGAGGAAGATGATGAGAAAAAGCACAAGTGGAACACTGGTTATAATAGAAGAAAGAGATGAAACAGACAGACGGAAATGAACATTGAAACAGAACTCTTAATATCTCATGTCATGAGATGAGGATGCAAGTTGTATTAAATGTTACTCAGAACTGTATGTTGTTCATAACCACTCGGGGCCGGCTACACAAGTTCATTTTCATCTGTAAAAATTACCTTGTGTTCGGTTCGGTTGCTTCATATTCCAGTGACGGCAGAATTATTACAATTACACGACAGAGGGCGCTGTTCTCAGTTTCTCTTAGACTTCAGTGTACTGTTGCCAATGGATTTCATAAAACCGTCATAAACTGTTAATACTTGGCTAATACGTTTTGAGTTCATTTGAGTGGGAACACATTTCTACACTCATTAAACTTGTTATCAAACCCTCTTTATTTGGTCATTTGTACTTGGAAATACCATGACTTTGTAAGAATTTCCTTGGTTTGTCTTCAGCGTGCGTTTTGGTTTATACTTCTCACGGAACACCTGCGATAGAGTGGAATGAGTGGAAACGTCAGATAAAGGACACAGTTTGTTGTAGTGCTTTATCGTTTAGCCTGGGGGGGGTCGGTTGGCACACTTTTCACTCTCTGTCATAGTTCTCAGCCGTGCCATGTGTTCAGATAGTCTAACCAGTACCAAGTGAAAGATTAAGATCTCAGCTAAAAAGCACATTCATTTAATGTTCACAAATGATTCCCAAAATGATTTTATTCATGATTAAGGTCAGGTCGTGCACTTGTGCCAACCAGCGCCAATGCGGGGTTGGTTGGCACAAAGTTAAAATGCCATAGTCACAAAGAAGGCCGTGACACATAGAAATAATTTGAGCATTGAATTCAAACCAGAAACTGTAAAATTCAACAAAATTTCTGCACTTTTTTTATTTTTACCAAATAACATTGGCTTTTATATTAATGACACTTTAAAGAAAATAACATTTCGTCACGTAATAGTAGTTATATTCTTTAATTCTGTTATTTAAAATGAAAAACACAAGTAGTTATATATTGACAACCGTGACATGTTTATATATCGTAAGAGAATTTCCTTTCTGGAATCAAAATATTCAATATATTGTCAAATGAAACTGAACAGCCGGTAACCTCCGGTACTATAAATCTACTCTTCCTTTCTCTCACTTGTTTATGTCAGTGTGTGTGTGTGTGTGTGTGTGTGTGTGTGTGTGTGTACATGTGTATATGTGAGTGGGTCTCTGTATACTGACACATGTTGCCAACCAACCCCACCCACATTAGGAAACACCTCTGTACAAAACTGATATTAGCCAGCTAGCACCACTCACCACAGGCTTTCAAACTTCATAGCAAAATATTGCTGATTCCTATTTCTATCAACTGAAATGAATACATTTTTTTTATGTCTCTATGTAACAGTTCTGGGATGTGTTTGGTGAGGGGGGGGGCTATTTTTTGTTTTGACACTGCAAAACTGTCAAGTTGTCCTCCTCACAACAGTTAGTGACCGTCAGATCTTTTAACAGAATGTATAGACAGTATAGACAGAATAGAGTGTATAGACAGAAAACAACAAAAACAAGTCGGCATAACGCTGTAATCTTAAAAGTAAGCAACATAGAGATGAATTTTATTTATTTTATTTATTCATTTTGTTTAAATTTTAATTTAAATATAGAATTAACCAGATGCGTTTTGCTTTGTTTTGTTTTGTTTTGTTTTGTTTTGTTTTCATCTGAGGATTCCAGAGCCTTCACTGAATACCTTGAAGGCCCTGACGGTTCGCCACTGGTGCCAACCACCCCCTGTGCCAACCAAACCCGCTCTCCCCTACTTGGCAGTCAGCTGAAGCGGATGATACTCTGCGATCTAACGCATTCTTTAACATGCAAATACTCTCACTGCTCTTCTCGATCCTGGGATCGTTGTAGATCGAAATAAACACCGGGGTGTGTCATTTCTGTTTAAAAGAGACTGGTCTCGTTTGCATTTACGCGTTAAACTGTAGCCAGCGGTCTCATACGAGAACACCCCAGAAGAAGTCGGAGTAGTCCGGTTTATTTGAAATATGACACATTAATGAAAACTTGTTGAAACCTGCCTGTAAATCAGGAGGCAAAGCTCAAAGCAATATCTTTAGAAGCACCGTTATGTAGCTGCAGTCAGCTTTCCGAGGAAGTGGTCTGTTTAATGCAGCAAGCAATGTAATGTAACCATGGCACCGTTGGATTAGCTTGACGGTGTGTGGATGGCACTGTTACATCCGAGTCAACATACTGGTCATCCTCTGATAACGACAGAAAAGCAGCCTGTCTCAGGGTGTATTGATTTTACAGAGCCATTTGGCTAATGGATGGACACTTGCGCCTTTGTGGGAACACACCGGCGTGTGTGATATTCAGGTAACTCACTGAGGTTCGCTGCCTTTGACAAACTCTGAAGTACTGTCACATTTGGTAAGTTCGATGAATGGTCGATTTGTGTGCATTTTGATAACGTTTGATTTCTCTCTCTGTGTGTGTGTCTCTCTCTCTCTCTCTCTCTCACGCTCTCTCTCTCTCTCTCTCTCTCTCTGTGTAATGTACAAACTCCCTCTTTGCAGATCAGATTTGGAACGGTCATCAATGATTTCTGGTTCTATTCTGTGCTTGTTACCACTCGACCTGTGTCCATGTACAAGAGTTTGAGCTCCTGAAATGTTGTTTATGTAGGCTACTTGAATATGTATGCGATATAAAAATAATTTAAGCTCTTATTGTGGAACTGGCCCCCACCCTACCTCCAACTCCTTGAAAATGTTTAATAAATGGAAAATGTGAGTGTGAGTCGGGGTTTTTTTCTGTGCTGATCTACTCTTAAAATTTATTTGCCTACATTTGCTTATTTAGGGAAGTTTACTTTAACACCATGCTTTTACTTTAACACCAAGTAGCCTATTCATGCCTATACAAACTAGAAAACCGTAGCAAAAGAAGAAACCTGAAAATATGAACTAACATTTTTTTTTTTTTTTTTTAGACCATCTAGTCCCTCGTGTCTTATCAATAAACGGAAATTTGTGTCCGTATTTCCACTTTGAAGTGATAAGTTCGTGTTCTTCAGATAACACGTAGGTCATGTGGTGATAAAAGCTAACTGACTTTGTGTTTGCTCTGATTCAGCTGTTTATTCTTCTTACTCATCCTGCAGGAAAATCATTTTCTCTCAGACACAAGAGAAAGAGTTTTACGCTTTTCTGCCATTGTCAGCCACTAATTAATTGAAATCTGACAAATCTATGTGTGATCCAGACTGCTGGATGCTCAATAGTATAATTTTATTTAGTTATTTCTACTCAAAAGTGCTTTTGAGGTGTGGGGCTTCAGTATGAACCAACACTGATTTTACAGTTTCTTTTCTGTGTTGTAAGATCACCTGTGCTTCATTACTTGGTCCAGTACAGACTTAACTATCTCATTGTAACACTTTATTGTGTTTGGAACATAATGTTCCTCTCTTTCCATGACTGTGGGCTTTAATGTGGTTATTGCTCTTCTTCTTGTAGGGATGTGTGTGAGTGCGTGTGTGTGTGTGTGTGTGTGTGTCTTCCCCAGGAGGAAGTTCCTGTCATTAATCCAAATTTCTCGAGAGCAGAGATGGTAATTTCCAATCTCGGTAACAAATCGGAAGAATGGCTTGCCAGTATGAAGAACAAACACACAGAACTCTTCCTCATCCCCTCTGTTGTCTTCTCCATGGTTACCTTGGTAACAGACCCCGTTCTCCTCACGTGTATCTTCTGTTTTCGACCTCTGCGCCGTGAAACGCGCTACCTGCTCTTAGCCAACACGCTAACGTGTGACGTCATCTTCACCATCCTCAACTTCACCTCCATGCTGTTCAACACCATGCGCTTTTCCATGCTGAGGGTGGTTTGTGAGGTCATAATGGTCGTCACTGTGACGACCTACTGCTGT
This sequence comes from Chanos chanos, assembly GCF_902362185.1. Classification (NCBI taxonomy): domain Eukaryota; kingdom Metazoa; phylum Chordata; class Actinopteri; order Gonorynchiformes; family Chanidae; genus Chanos; species Chanos chanos. The sequence continues at coordinate 2,685,335 of NC_044499.1, forward strand.
TCCGTGATCACCGTGACGACGATGGTGATAGACACCTACCTGGCCGTCCGCTGGCCTTTGCAGTACCACAACAGGGTGTCCCCGTCCCGAACGCGAAAAATCATCGCTGGTTTGTGGGTGCTGGCTTCTGCGTACCCCGTGTCTCTGGTGGTGATAGGCGAGGTGATCTTTGAGGAAGCCCCATACGAACTGCCCCTCTGTCTCAACATCGTTCTGCTGGGTACTTTTGGAAGTCAGACTAAAGTGGGAATCTATCTATTCTTCACCATCAGCGTTGTCATGTGCTTCCTCGTCATCCTCTTCTGCTACGTCAGGCTCTACATGGTCACCAGGTCCTCGGGGATCTGGCAGAGCCGTTTTTCCCGGGCGCGGGCGACCCTGTCCGCTCACGGCATCATGCTGGTGCTTTATTTCAGCCCCGGCCTCGTGTTCACCGTCGAGCTGGCGCTTTACGAACACGACGCGCTGAGGGAGGAGCTGGCGCTCTGGCTGAACCTGGTCAACGTGAGCGTGCTCATGCTGCTCCCCCGCGTCTTCGCCCCGTACCTGTACGGACTGAGGTACAGAGAGATCTACAACACTCTCCATCTGCTTCTCTGGAGGAGGTGCCAACTCCACCAGGTCTCTGTGGGCTAGACTGAGGCCACAGCCATCAGAGAGAGAAAGAGACTTCTAAAACAAGCCGGCTGTGTTTAAAGCTGAAAATATATTATGTCTGAACTGTGTGTGTGTGTGTGTGTGTGCGCGTGTGCGCGTGTGTGTGTGTGTGTGTGTGTGTGAGTGTGAGTGTGTGTATATGTGTGTGCGTGTGTGTGTGTGTGTGCGTGTGTGTGTGTGTATGTGTGTGTGTGTGTGTGGGAGAGAGAGAGTATTTTCTCTGTTATCTTTTCTGGTTTTTTAGGTTTGTATACTGAGCTCCGGTTTTGATTGGTGTTGTTTATACAGGCAAAATAGGTTTGTTGTTTTTTTTATTCAAATCAGCAATGATCTTGCCCATCACCATGAGAGATGTTCCACGGTGCTTCAGTGGATATTAGGCTGACCAAACTGTCATCATTCTTACAGTTAGTGCTCAGGCTGGTCCTAAAAATGTTTTGTACCTGGATCATTGACAAATAAGATAAAAAGAATAATAATAATAAAAAATAAACACTGAGCAAAACACATTTAAAGATCATTTGAAAGTTCACAAGGATATGTTCTTTGCATTTTTATTTTATATCATGGTTCTCTAACTCTTAAAAATGAAATGCATGGCATGACTAATCAAGGTTTCTGCTCTCAGTGTCAGAGGGTGCAACTATATGTTAATATCAAATAATATTTTGTCATGCATATAAAACAAATTAAAATATGAATGTTGTCATTATGTCTGAAAAGTTTTTTTTTTTTATGTCATTTATTACCAACGGTTGGTGACGGTTGTCAGCAAACGACATACCTCTTACGAGCAAAAACTTTTTTAAAAATATTAAAATCAGTGGTAGAAACGCTTTATGCAAAATGAACGTTGTATTTCCCATGCAGATTTTGCCGTGTGGGTTGAAATGGGTGCCTTTAAGTTTAAATGATTAGTTACACCATCTGACCATGACCACTTGACATATGTCAGTCTGGACTTATCTACTTAGAACGACAGGACGTTTCATTCACTGATGAGTGTTGTTCTTGTAAACTGAAGTCGGTGAATTTAATCATTAATCACACCAATCCTTGTGCAGAAGTCTTTTCCCAAAAGACACGTAGTTGTTTTTGGACTTTGGAAAACGAACCAAAACAGAATGTGGTAAAAAATCCTCTGAATTTAAGTGAACCACCTAAAGTTCATATTGGATTTTGAAAACAAAACTTCTTACATAACGACATGGAGTTGTGAGAAGGAGTCGTGTCTTTATGACCTCACGAAGGTTTTTATAACCCAGAAAAGCAGACTCTTGTCCATTTCATTATAAAGTGCTGTTTACCGAAACATTGGTCCCCATGGCAACCATCAACTAACACGTCTGCGATCTATCGACATGCCTGATGTACATCTGTCACCTCACGGGGATTTTCAACAACAACTTACGTCTCTGAGTGCGAGGATAGAGCTCGCACAAACACAAACACGCACACGCGCGTGCGTGCGTGCACACACACAAACACTCACACACACTCTTGTCAGGGAGATGGACGGCAAAACTAAGCCCAGCGCAAAGGAATACTTCTACAGTTTGGATGATTTGTCCTTGTCTTTGCTGTGCACGTTCGGGAGCTGGTACAACAGCTCGGGTCGTGGGAAGAGACCGAGCCCACTGTCGGAAAACACCAACACCACCTCTCACACCCCGGTGGAGCTGTTCGCCCTGGAGTGGCAGGTCTTTCTCCCCCCCCAGCAAATGCGGGGCATTTACGTCTGTCCCCTCCTGGGTTTCCTGGCCGTGTCGCTCGTCACCCCCGTGATCCTGACCCGGATCCTGACCAGCACCGAGCTCCGGCGCCAGACGCGCTACCTTCTCCTGGCCAACGCCCTGCTCAGCGACCTCCTGTTTCTCTCCGTCTACATGCTCTCCACGTGCCTGAACGCCGCCGGCGTCATCATGTCGGAGTGGGCGTGCGCCACCCTCCTCTTCCTCATGGGGGTCCTGTACAGCGGGGGTATCCTCACCGCCAAAGCCATGGTTCTGGACACCCTGCTGGCGGTGCTGGTGCCGCTCCGGTACCTCTCCCTCTGGCCCGTCTACAGGACCCGCTTCGCCATAGGGGCGATCTGGATCGTGGGCATGTTCATCCCGGCGGCCTCCGTGGGCAGTTTTCTGTGGTACCACTCCTCGGGGCCCTGCGCTCTACAGATCTGTTCTCTGCCGCTGCTGTTGGCCTTGGCCGTCAGCCACTCCAAACCCCTGCAGGTCTCCATGTTGCTAACGGTGACGGCCGTCCTGCTGATCCTCCTCCTCGTCTTCTCCGGGTACCTGGTGCTGTGCTGCAGGACCAGGAACTCGGGCGTGTGGAGAGGGGAGCGTTCGTCGCGAGCCAGGGGCACGTTTCTCATCCACTACCTCAACCTGTTCCTCTCCGTCTGTCCCATGCTGGTTCTGGTGATTGAGCTTCTTCTCTATTCCAACAACAGCCTGCTGGACCTCAGGGTGACGCTCTGGGTGTCTTTGATCGTGTGTAACGTGCTCCTGGTCCTACCCAAAGCCCTGGCTCCCTACCTGTACGGGCTGAGATACAGGGACCTGTGCGGGGCTTTGCAGAAGACCTTCAGGATCCGAAGACCCCCCACCGTCGCCACCGTGATGTGATCCTTCCAGACCGACTGGCACGTTACGACAGCCTTGACCTGTAAACTGACCGTGAAACCTGGGAAATCCAATTCCTGAGGCAGTCAAAAGGCATTCTAATGTGGTGACTCTTTTCCCCTTTCATTCTCAAGATAGTCTCTGAAGATGTTGCTGTTTAAATGTAATGTCTGATGTATAATGCAATGTATAATGTCTCATAAGGCAGTATTTTTATTTTAGGTTCTGATTGTTTGTGGACATTTGTCATCCAAATCTGTATTTTGTAATTAAGATGAAGAATTGGAATAATTGTATTTCTGTCTTTTAAATAACGGCAGTCTATATTGGTTATACTGGCAACTTCAGCATCAGGATCTTTACCTCAAAGCAAAATTTTCTCTGTTTGTGTTCTCAAGTTTTCAGCCCATGAATAGATCAGCCCATGTCTAAACCAAGATTGCCAGTTTTATGTTGAGATTGTGTCAGATTATTTGAATTATAGGAGTCTCTATGAAATTACGACAGGTAGTGAAGCATAGGCAAAGACCAAACGTCCAGACATGTTATCTTGACGTGAAATCCTTCATGCCTCGATCAGTCACATGAATCATATTCCAGATATTTCCTCAGTATGTGTGTGTGAGCAGGTCTTTAGACTCTTGTCTGTAGGTTAACGCATAATGTCAACTAGACTTCTTTTTTTTTACTCTCAGACAAATATTTGGGGGAAAAAAAAGAAAAGAGGAATGGTTATCTGGAGGTTGCTAAGAAAGCTGTATAAACTATATCTTATATAAACTAGCACTCACTCTTGGGTTAGAACGTTATTTGTTGACATTGTTAACAGTGAAGGAGAGGTCATACTTAAAACTGTTAATATGGGGCTTACTCGCTCAGCGATAGCAAAACACTCGACCATGACAGAATGTTTGACAAACCTTCTGTTGCATTTCACCATGTTTTCACCTAACGAGAGCCTTTCTTTCCCGGGAAATTCAAGGTACGCGCCATACGCTTCTTCCTGCTCTGGGCAGCTCTTAAGTCACACGGCCTTTACATTTATAACCGACCTTTTCCTGAATCATAGTCCAGGTGCCATTTGATTCTTTTGAAACGGGCCAGCTAAGTGGAGGCGGACACAAAGGTTATGTAATGGTTATTGTTGTGTACAATTGTATAAAATCTTCAAGAATGTTCTGTACTAATAAAAGGATAATATATATGAATAAATTACGTTTAATTGTGTTTTTAATTACCTTTATTTATCACCTATATTTAATCAACATTATTGAGGGCTGTTTTGAAATTCCGTTTGAGATAAATGTGAGCAGTTGGACTCAAATGATGTTTTACCGATGGCGACCACTAGATGGTGCAATTGCCTTCAGAGAAAGCCCGTCGCAGATTTCAGTCAGAAGGTAACGAACCACTGGCTTTTAGTTCTTCGGCTTTCTTTCCGTAGGGAAATGGGACGGTGTCTATAGGTCGGTATATGACTGCTCCAGACAATGATATAAGCGAGACGGCACCTAATATGCTGATTTTATGAAACGTCACAGCCAACATCTGTAATTCCATTTAATTCCCCGTCATTTATAGACCTCTAACAACAAAAACACCTAACTTTATCAAACTACAGTGACGCCCCAAACTCCGACTGTCGTCGTACTTTCCAGTGATTTTTGTACAATCAATATATATGTTTACGATAAATATGGACTGCTGTTATAACCCAAAGGGTTCGGGAGTGGGATATTACGAAGCGAGTCATATGTGAATCGTTTTATCGTTCTCAATGAATCACGTGAATCAGATCTGCGCTAGATGTGATAGTTTCCTGAACTTTTCCATAAGTTTTCCTCTGTTGATGTTTTGTTTGCAAACAAAGGCCAGCCACGTGGAAAGCCTACCGAAAGGAACACTGGGACTTGCTGTTCTGTCACACGTTCATGTAGACGTGAATTGGCGAGCTGTACGACTTCAGTTCCCAGACACACAGAGAAAAACAGCTGAGGGCTGTTGAACTGTTATGAGGATGTGACATAATTATGGATTCAATGTTGACCGTTTGCAACAGAGTTCTTTGTGCCAGCAATAAGTAGGTAGCGAGTATGACACGCAAGTTGTTCTGTCTTTTCTTCAATTCTATAATAAAGTAAGAGATTTGGAACACCTTTCGTTTATTCGGACTGCATCTTCCCTCATGCCTGGACCTCTTCTTACCGTGCGTTTGTTTTGTTTTTCTTTCTCATCCTTTGTATATTTTTAAGCCTATATTTTTGTTTCCTTGGAACTAGGTGAGTATGATGACGATATTGTTTGCTTTGTTTTCTCAAATAGAACAGTGAGTTCACCCTTAACCATTTAACGTCCTAGCTGTAAACGAAAAACTGTAATCTTGGTTATTCGAGTTCTGTGTGCCCTTATCCAATTATAATGAGATTCTTCTCACAGACCTCTCATTTGTGGCAAGACAACAGGTGGCGGATTGACGCAACGGCTCGTTGGGCCTGAGCGGTCACATTTTAGGGATACAAACCCCTCGACAATGAAAAGAAATTAATGCCTCTAAATAATCACAAGCCTAGACGTAGAGTGTGAAGACAGTCGTTGTCCTCAGGGAAGTTTGAACTACGCTTCCTCCCCATCTTTTAGGTCGAAGTATAAACAGAGAAGCTTTAGCATTTGGTCATTATCACCTGTTTTCCTCCGCGATATTCCTACTTAGTTTCTTTGTTGGTTGATTAACTTCCTCGGCTTGTTTTGGTTCTTTGACAGCCGTTATTATATGTATATATAATCACTCGCATATATATGTATATATATCGTTAACATAATTATACGTATATTACACGTGTGTCTAATTTCACCGTTAATACGCGTTATAACGTGGCTATTATTGCCCCCTAAGAGCCTTTGGGTTGTAAAAGCGTGGTTTTCAACGGTGTTTTCCTCTGTGTCTGTGATTTGATTAAATATGAAACATGTAAGTATTATTTTTGCTGATGTAGTGATGTTGTCTCAGATTTTTTAAAAGAAGTCATCTGATTCTTCACGCATCGAGAATGCCAGGAGAGCATTTTCAGTCACACTAACAGATACGGTGCCAACCCTGTCTCACCCATAATCTAAAACAAATTGTGCCGAGGATGCTGTAGCCCAAATATTACGCAACAGTCTAATATGCCCTGTGGTTGCTGTCAGACCAAAACAAACGCTAATGACACGTTATAATTCAAGTTTTCGCAACTCTCTCGCTCGCTTGCTCGCTCTACTGTCGTTAATCGACCTTTCAACTCATACTTCTCCGCTGTGACGCACTCGTGTTTTGCTAGCTTCAGCCTCAGGTGTGCTGCAGTGTTCTTCAGTCACATTTCCCTCCTCTGCTCAGTTGTCCCTCAGTTGTCTCTTTTGGCAATGCCGTGCAGTTCTCAGAAATCTTCACTCTCTTTCCTTGTCTTCGGTCTCAGGTTTCTCTTTTATAAACGTCAATACAAATGTTGTCATAACAAATATTCTTAAACGTAAAAATGTGAAAATTAGAGCACGTATCATATGCAGAGTAAGATTTGTAAGGAGGAAGTGTCTCTTTGGCACCCTTGTAACCCTCATGCCTTGGGTGTCAGTAATAACACATTTATAAACAGACCATTTCTGGTCTATCACCACCATTAGTAGTATTATAAAGAGCCTGCCGTGCCATCAAGAACTCACGGCATTAGTCATGGAAGCCGTTTCAAATGTGTGCTTGGTTTTCTCTACAGGTACAGAACATAGTTAATAATAATAATAATAATAATAATAATAGTCATAATAATAAAAATAAAATTTGTGATAGATCATTTTTGAGTATATAGTACATTAGGAGTAAAATTCACAGGTATTTCCTATAACTGTTTACAAGTACAGACATGTATCAACAGAAATGTTTAATAACAAACACATAAAGAAAACACTGTTTTGGTTTATAGAGGAAAACTGATCTGTTGTCATGAAAGCTGAACACAATGAAGTGATCATAACCTTGAACTTTGAACAGGGTGAGCTGAGTCGTATAAACACTCTGTGACCGTTGTGCCCAGGTATTGACGGACACTAAAGGACACTCTGAGGCTTCTGATCGGGTGTAACCATGGTCTTGATCCTGGGCCGGCGGTTAAACCGCGAGGAGTCGGGGCTCCACGACTCCCCGGCGGTCAAACGCAAAGTCTTCGAGGTTGACTCCAAGACCCTGGGCGTCCACGACGACGTTTATGACTTCTGCTCCGGGCCCTCTCACGCGGAGAGCGTGCTCCAGGTCTTCAACGAGTTCCGGGACAGCCGTCTCTTCACCGACGTGGTGATCAGCGTCCAGGGCAGGGAGTTTCCGTGCCACCGCGCCGTGCTCTCGGCCTGCAGCAGCTACTTCCGCGCCATGTTCTGTAACGACCACCGAGAGAGCAGGGAGATGCTCGTGGAGATCAACGGCATCCTGGCGGAAGCCATGGACACTTTCCTGCAGTACGTCTACACGGGCCACGCCAAGATCACGACCGACAACGTGCAGTTTCTCTTCGAGACGTCCAGCCTCTTCCAGATCAACGCGTTACGCGACGCTTGCGCCAAGTTCCTCGAGGACCAGCTGGACCCTTGCAATTGCCTGGGCATCCAGCGTTTCGCCGACGCCCACTCCCTCAAGCAGCTGGCCAGCCGTTGCCGTGCCTACGCCCTGCAGAACTTTCCGGAAGTGGCGCAGCACGAGGAGTTCCTCGACCTGAGGCGTGACGAGCTGGAGGAGTACCTCTGCAGCGATGAGCTGGTGATTGAGAGGGAGGAGATGGTGTTTGAGGCTGTGATGCGATGGGTGTACCACAGCGTGGAGTATCGGAGGCCAATGCTGAAGGAACTCCTCCAGCACGTCAGGCTGCCACTGCTGCACCCAAACTACTTCGTACAGACGGTGGGTGGTGATTGGTTGAGCGGGTGTCGAGGTGAATGAGAAGTTATGTTGGCCAGAGTATAGTGCAGGACAAGACAGAGGCTGTTCACTTCTATCCAGATACTAGTTCTATACTAACCTCCATACATGGGAGGAGTGAGTATATCATTTGGAAGGAAATGGGGCTTTAAAATGCTCATTTATACCAAGAGCTTTGCCATTACTGCAGACTGAATTAACCAGGCGTGGAATGGGTTCTGTAGTTCTGATTGTTTTAACAATGCACACACCGTCATGGCCCTCATCTCCAACAGTGCCAATGATTTTACAGATGCTATGACATGATAAAGAGACTCAGGTGTATGCAGGTCGCGTGGGCGTGTCTTTGAGGTGCAGTGCTTACTTTTTCCGTTTCCAGGTGGAGGGTGATCAGCTGATCCAGAACGCTCCGGAGTGTTACCAGCTCCTCCACGAGGCTCGCCGCTACCATGTTCTGGGCAACGAGATGATGTCACCGCGAACCATGCCTCGCAGGTATGCTCCACCCCCCCCCCCCCCCCCCCTCCCACAAAGCAACCCCATTTTACAAACACACACTAAACGTGAACTGTGCAGTCAGTTATTTAAACAAGATGAGGATTAAGGCACTGAGTTACAGACTGGCAGGTTAAATTTATACTTCTACGTCAAATCTCCATAGCCGTATACCCTACGCCGTAGCCTACGCCGCTGCCTGATGCGTACCTCCACAGAAATGTAACAATGAGTTGCAGTGACGCACGTCAACACAGACCTGTTTCTGCCTCAGTCGGTTCAGTGGTCATCTACAGCGCCTCCTCCGACGTCCTCTCTCTTTTCTGTGTTTCAGTCATTTCAGTAAAAGTAACCGTTTATTAGCTCTGACTCCAACATGACCCGCTCAGTTTCCAGCGAAGTGGCAAACTTAGCGCTCCTTATTTTGAGAGCTCCGTTTGTTTGTCCCCCAAAGTGTAGAAACCAGTCCCTCCTTGTAACGCAAAACGTGTTTTACAGATATTGCTGAGCAAAGACTGAATTCCGACTTTATATAACCTGGTTATAGCCTTGGTTGTGGACCAGGTTAAGACCCTGGGTGTAGCACTGGTTGTGGACCAGGTTAAGGCCCTGGTTATAGCCTTGGTTGTGGACCAGGTTGAGGCCCTGGTTATAGCCTTGGTTTACAGGCCAGTTGGTTTAAATGCTGTCTTGTGGTGCAGCGATGTGCCATTTGGATCATAATCCAAATCTTAGGGATCGTAGGTGGTCACAGTCCTGCGAGTGGGTAACATAGCTTTGGCCCTCACGTCTTTTTGTTTGTTTGTTTGTTTGTTATGCTCACGTGGTGCTTTCCGTCATTCAACGTTAACTGACACGCACAGTCGTGCCATCAAACAGAACGTACGACCTGCTATTGTTCCTAACCCTAACACAGTTAAGCAACTCAACACACTGATTTTTATCAGGCAGTTCAACTTATCACCTTTTTGTGCACTTGAGCGGTCGCTAAAAAGGAATGCCCCTTATCAGTTTTCTGTTTTTTTTTGTCAAAGAGGAACATTCAAGAGAGAAGCTTTCTACAATGAGTTCCCCTTTTCACATGGACGGCAACTGCCATGAATCAGAGAGAGAGAGAGAAAAAAAAAAAATCATAATTCATGTCAAAACTCTCTCATGGACGTCTCTGGTGTAAACGGTTCTCAGGAGGATTATCGACATGCGGCATTGTCTGTGGGGAAGACAGACGTTAGTCGAGTCGCTTGACTGGGCCAGACGTCAGCTGTAGTCCTTAGCCATGAAGAGCGCAAGGCGTGAAAACAAGCAACGCAGACATGCTATTCACGCCTTAACGTATACATAACGTATAGCGTTAAGGCACGCGTTAGCACAGGTATGCTTGTCGTGTGTTATCACAGACATACTTTCCACTGATTCGCTTTTCATGCTTTCACTGGATAATGAGAAAGTGGCATGAGTACGACTTGTCCATACACATTCCCTCTCATCTCTTCAAAATAGAGCTAGAGAAAGAGAGAGAGAACTAGCAATCCCACAAGCACCTATCCCTCTTTCTCTCTCTCTCTCTCTCTCTCTCTCTCTCTCTCTCTCTCCTGCATTATTAAAGCTATATTTCAACACAGAAGTGAAACAGGTTCATTCAGATGTGTGTGTGTGTGTGTTTATGTGAGAGAGAGAGAGAGGAGGAGGGGGTGCATCCACACACACCAAACCCATTTGACTGTGTTGGCGTCCATAGAGGTGTCAATATTTCTTGCTGTCATGAGAATGTTTTGCTTCTCGCTGGAAACTCCAACAACACCCAAGTCGTCACTGTTATTGTTTGGTAGGCGCTGCTCTCCGGCCGTGATCTAGCAGTGACGCACTACGTTAGTTTGAGTAAATGCCTCAGCACCGTCGGAGTATCCAGGCAGATTACGGCTTTCCGTGCCTCCTTCCTGTCTGCCAGGCCTAAGGCACAACCACACCTACCCCCCCACCCCCACTTCTCCCTCCCCCTGCTGTTTTAGAGCCGAGCGTTCACCGTTCCCTGTTTGCGTTGGTAACCCTCAAGACTCCCTCTGCAAATGTTGACGTGTGACTTTAGCTTGTGTTCAGAGCTAATGAATTCATAACGCGGGCGAAGAAGATGTTTACGTCGTGATGGAAACGACCTTCAATAGAAGGTTCAGCCTCATTTGAAATCAATGGCAGTTTCTGCTCCCATTGCGGTAACTTCACTTCATACAGAGTCTTAAAAGGGGGAGACTGGCTTATTTCACGTC
>NC_044499.1:2706313-2721313 GCF_902362185.1 Chanos chanos
TCAGAGTTTTGTTCCTTCATCAGAGTCTGGGCTCCGTGATAGACTGATAGCCTAGAGAATCTCTCTGCGCGTGATTGTTTTCTTAGACCAGATATGATGTTCCTGTGGGTGTAGCCTGATTACCATCGATGTCACTGTCACGTCAGCGACAGCGAGGTTAAATGAGGAGAAAAAAAACAAAAAGTACCCCCCCCTCCCCCCACACCTCTCTCTTTACCTCTCTCTGTTTCTCTCTCTCTCTTTACCTCTCTCTGTTTCTCTCTCTCTCTTTACCTCTCTATGTTTCTCTCTCTCTCTAGTTTTGTATGTTTGTATTTGTATAAGTGATACTGTCATTCTGAGTTGGGTTGCCAGTCCTGCATGGTTTGTTCCTGTGTGAGACGTGCTGGTACGCACAGTGACACATGAGTTTGATGGCTTTATCATTTATCAGTCCCACCTCTGATGTCATGGTTTAACATGTCACTAAATCAAAAATGGAGCCTGACATACAGATAGGAATTGCAGTGAAATGCAGCGTGTGTGTGTGTGTTTGTGTGTGTGTGTTTGTGTATGTATATAAATGTATGTGTGTGGGTATGTAAATGTGTGTGTGTGTGTGTGTATGTAAATGTGTGTGTGTGTGTTTGTGTATGTTTATAAATGTATGTGGGTGTGTATGCAAATGTGTGTGTGTGTTTGTGTATGTAAATGTGTGTGTGTGTTTGTGTGTGTGTGTGTGTGTGTGTGTGTGTAAATATGTGTGTGTGTGTGTGTTTGTGTGTGTATGTATATAAATGTATGTGGGTGTGTATGTAAATGTGTGTGTGTGTGTATGTGTGTATGTAAATGTGTGTGTGTGTGTGTATGTTTATAAATGTATGTGGGTGTGTATGTAAATGTGTGTGTGTGTTTGTGTATGTATATAAATGTATGTGTGTGTATGTAAATGTGTGTGTGTGTGTGTGTGTGTAAATATGTGTGTGTGTGTGTGTGTAAATATGTGTGTGTATGTAAATGTGTGTGTGTGTGTGTACTCAGGCGTACGCCGTTGGTGGCTATGACGGACAGTGTCGTCTGAGTAACGTGGAGTGTTACGATTCTTTCTCTAACCGATGGACTGAGGTTGCTCCTATGAAAGAGGCGGTCAGTTCTCCAGCCGTGGCCAGCTGTGCAGGGAAGCTCTTCGTCATCGGTGGAGGTCCTGACGACAACACCTGCTCTGACAAGGTAAACGCTACACCTGCCTACGCTACACCTGCCTACGCTACACCTATCTACGCTGCACCTCCCCATCCTACACCTACCCACGCTACACCTGCCTATGCTACACCTCCCCACACTCCACCTGCCTGCCCTACACCTCCCCACCCTACACCTGCCTATGCTGCACCTGCCTATGCTGCACCTGCCTACGTTGCACCTCCCCATCCTACACCTCCCCGCGCTCCACCTGCCTATGCTACACCTCCCCACGCTCCACCTGCCTATGCTACTCCTCCCCACCCTACACTTGCCTACACTACACCTCCCCACCCTACACCTGCCTATGCTACACCTCCCCAAGCTACACCTCCCCAAGCTACACCTCCCCACGCTACAACTCCCCACACTACACCTGCCTACACTACACCTGCCTATACTACCCTGTCTACACTCTAACTTATTGCAAACCTGCAGACAATGTCAGAGGAGAATGTCATTAACGCCACTCTCAGGTTAGTCAGGCGCTGCAATGGACTTCATTATACACTAGCACTGTGCATGAGCTATCCTGCTACACATTATACAGTAGCATTTTGCATAACCTGTCATACTTAGGCTTATTAAAGTGATTTATAAGAGATGAATTGATGTGTTCAGACGTAATTCACAGACAGAAGTCGTCTATATTAACATCCATATTGCTGTTAAGTCAGGTTACTGTATGCCTTGGGTTCCTTGCCACTCTGCATGGTCCCATAACGCTGAAGTTAAGTCCGTTAAACTCGTTAAGCTAGGCTCTTAATGACAGGGTTTTCCTATGTAGGCCTTTTGATTCTCTGAGGCTTAGCTTTAATGGAGTAACTAAGGGGAAGGCAGAATACATCAGATGATCCGCCTGGCACCGAATAACGTGTTTGGGCAGGTGTTTCTCGAAGTGCAGGCGCGTGTCCTCAGCTTTCTGCTCCGCGAGAGAAAACCACCAAACGGATTCACTGAGCTGAGTCAGGTCTATTGTCCCTAAGACTCGTCAGTCAAGTTTGACATGCGCGTAGATTACTTTCGCTAAGTAATCTGCTATTATGAGCCTCAGATAAAAGGAAGAAATGGAGCGAAACCCCAGCTTCCAAAGTCACATCACGTGATTTATGACCTGTTGACGTTCACCAACGTCGCCACTGCGTTGTTTATCCCCCGCGCCCCCTAAAAACCCCACCCACTGTGTGGAGTTAATACAGATACATACAACTGGACTGGACTCACACGCATTGTGTAGAGACTCTGTGTGTTTGTCTGTCTGCCCCTTTTATCATCTGTGAGGTGTTTGTCTCTGATAGGGGCCAGTTGGGTTTGTCTCTGTGAGGTGTTTGTCTCCGATAGGGGCCAGGTGGGTTTGTCTGTTCGGTCTGGGCAGACACTAGCGGCCGTTGCTCCTAATGTTCGTGTAGTAGAGAGAACCTGAGAAAGCCTTTTCTCCAGAGAGAGATGGCTATTGTGAAAGGAGAGGAGAGAGAGAGGGAGAGAGGGACGTGGTCGACAGGTGGGGAACAGCGAGGCGATATCAGACAGGTGTGGGAGAACAACGATGCTATAGTGTTTCCATTTAAAAAAAAAAAAAAACCCAAAAAGAAAAGACCAAAACACGTCTCTCTCGCACTGGAGCCCCTTCTCAGGTTACTGCATTTTTTTCCTCTGGCATCTGGCTCTTTGTAGATAGGAGCAGGGCGGGGGGGGGGGGGGGGGGGGGGGGGGGGGGGGGGGGGGGGGCTATTGGAAAGAGCAGTCGTGTCGTTTACAGTAGGCTTATGGCCAGAGAATGTCAGGCTTCTAGAATCTTATAGCCAGAGAATGTCAGGCTTCTAGAATGTTCCTTTATGTAACTGCAGAGTCTTTTTGTTTCTGAGTTATTGTGTCATAAAGCTCAACCCAAGGCCACAATCTCTACGGTTTTTGTTATGCATGTGTGTGAGAGAGAGAGAGAGAGAGAGACAGAGAGAGAGAGAGAGACAGAGAGAGTGTGCTTTTTGTGTGTGTGTGTAGTTGTAACAGCGATTCTTTTGTTGTTATTTGAGTGTTTGACATGTCCTTTGTATAGTTCTCATAAGTTCCCCCCTCATCATTCAGTTTCTAACCGTAACTCCTTCTTATTAAGTTTCGTAATAGTTCTCAATGCTTCTGTCTCTGTTTCTTATTTTACCCACAGGGTGTTAGAGAGGGGCACTGAAGACACTGTGCACAAGGAGAGGGCACTTTTGTTATTGTTTGATTTCCTCATGCCTTTGTGTGAATGGAGTAACTGTAAAATGAAAATGAAATTGCTTTGTTGCTTTTCATAACTCCAGTCAGTAGATATGAATGATACTACAAACACACTGTTCCCACACGGAAGAGGAACCGGGTGCCTGCATAATGAAAAGCATAAAAATACGTCGAAAATGATACCTTGCGTTCTTCAAAAATAGTGAGAAAATGGTTATTGTCTCTTAATTTAACCTCTTTTGGCTTCCCAAAGACAGACGCCCCAGGTTTAAACAGTTTGTGCCCACGCAGAAAACTGCGCCATATCTGAAAACAGACTGTCATTTGAGGACCCTGTGTTTTTGGCCGAGGGGGTGGCCAGATTTGACGGGGGGGGCCCAGGGAGGAGGGAGGGGGTCGCTATGGGCTCCTTGGTTAATCCTCCTTGGCCTTCCCTCAGGTGCAGAGCTACGACCCAGAGACGGACAGCTGGCAGCTCCGAGCCAACATCCCCATCGCCAGACGCTGCATCACAGCCGTGTCTCTCAACAACCTCATCTACGTCTCCGGGGGTCTCACTAAATCCATCTTCTGCTACGACCCCGTCCAGGACTACTGGATGCATGTGGTCCACACTTTCAGCAAACAGGCAAGCAGTTACATCTTTAAAAAAAATTTGCTTTTTTTCCCCTTAGTACAACTAGTGAAATAAAGGTAGATAGATAGAGAGAGAGAGATCCACTGTGTTTTAGCATCAAAATGGGAGGGAGTTTTTTGTCATTGGAAAACTGATGCTTAATCGTACGGTTTTCTGTGTGAGTTACTCTTTTTTGTTTTTAACCATATCTTTCTTCAAAAAATATGTATATATATATATGTATATATATATATATATATATATATATATGTGTGTGTGTGTGTGTGTGTGTGTGTGTGTGTGTGTAATACATGTTGCACTGACCAGATTGCATGCAGCATAAAAACTTATTCTGCTTTAAAATGTAGCTATGTCTTACCATGATTATATTTGTTTGTTTGTGTGTGTGTGTGTGTGTGTGTGTGTGTGTGTGTAGGAGAGCTGTGGCATGTCGGTGTGTAACGGGAAGATTTTCATCCTGGGGGGTCGTGGGGAGAACGGAGAGGCATCTGACAGCATCCTGTGTTACGACCCCGCCTCTGGCATCATCACGGGCGTGGCTGCCATGCCACGCCCCATATCTTACCACGGCTGTGTCACCATACACCGTTACAACGAAAGTTTGCACAGACCCTGACACACACATAACCACACACACACACACACACACACACACAGCATACACCATACAGCCAGCATACACCGTACACCACTGCAACTGTCTACACACCTTGACACGCACACATATGAAGACTTTAACACAGCATACTCTGCTACAAATCCTTAAATTCATACACACACACACACACACACACAAACCCTGAGACACATTCAGCACACACACAGACACACACACACGATGCACTCATACAAACCCTGAGACACATTCAGCACACACACACACACACACACACACACAGAAGCAGTGTATGATGGCAGCTGACGCGGCTGGTTTCTTGTGTAGTGACTGACTGAATTGGGCAGTGGCCAAAAACTACACTCTAATAAGTCGGTCCACATGCTGGCATCTGCCAGTCTCTCAGTAATTACACGACACTACGGTCTACACCCACAACACATAGGATCTTCCACACAACCTGAAATATGATCCCATTCAAAGCCAAAGATTCAGGGAATGTTGACCATCAGCTGACTTCATTCAGTCAATTCCAGTCAGTTTTGTGGAGGCTGAATACAGGCTTTTACTTTGATAACAGTAGGCATCTCTTTCATTTCGGTTTTATAAAAACGGTTGCAACTGACTTCATACCTGTGGCTTTCTTTTACTTTCCCTTCAGAAGTACTGTTCTGACCTAGATTTGTTATTGCTTTTTATTTCCGATTAAGTTCTCGCCATCTTTCTGGTGACTAACTCTTAGATCTCAGTACTTTGTCTTTCCATCGATTTATGCCGATGCTGTTGATTAATTCTATTGATTTTATTTTGGTTTATTGATTATTTTATTGATTCATGCTGATTATGTCTATTTGTCCATCATAAATTATACCTTTTGTTTGTTTTTTAATTATACTTTTTCCACAAATGAAATGTGTAACATTCATGACTTAGCCTTTTGATTCCAGTCAGTTTTAGTGCTCTGTTTGGGAGTGGGTCAATGATTTATCTAGAGAAAACAGGTTTGTAGCATGTAGAAAATGTAGATCGACGGAGCCTTTATATAAAACTTTGGTGCGGGGTCTGCTATATGCATTTGATTCACCATAATTATGAATATAATGAATAGTCTTTGCAAGCAGAAAACCAGTTCAGATGAATGGTTGGTTGATGTGCTTCACCTACATCACAAATCCGCAGTATTCTCAGGCAGAGTCTTTGGCCAGAAATGTAGCCTGGCGGTAACCGTGGAAATGCAGAGGCGTGTCTTTTGGGCCTCTGGACACGCCTCTCAGAATGACGGACAGCTCTGACCGCTGGGATGGGATTCCCGGTCCTGGTCAGTGAAATGTCATCTGTTGACCTGGTTACTACGTTGAATAATTTGCTGTGAACAAAAAAACAAACAAACAAAAAAAAGTTTTCTTTTCTTCTTTTTTTTTTACATTATTATCTGTCTTTTATGTATTGTACGCATATTTAAATGTATCTTTATATCATGGGAATCCATACCAGGTGTGCCTTTCTGTTCCCGCGCGGAACAGAACCCCAGATTATGCACTTGTATCGTGTGCAGATGTATGTACCATAGTGTCAGTGTGTAAATAGAATTTTATGATGATTTTTGTACTGTAAACATTCATGACTTTTGTACGGTTTGATGATGAACGATGACTGTCAGTAGCTTTCGTTGGCATCTGCTTCTGTTATAGCGCAACATCTGCAAAACACAGACAAGTGGTTTAGGGAGAGTGAACCTCAACAGCGGTTTACACGCGTGTTCAGATCTCTTTTCTGTTCTGTTCTTTTCTTGAACTTTTCTTTTTGTAGAAAGCCATTCTTATAAACTGAATTCAATTAGATGAATGGTTAAATTGGACATGGATGAAATCAAACCCAGTTTGGACAGGGCTTCTGAAACGGAACCTGGAAACACGCTGGAACCTCTCATCTGAGCGTGTGTGACATCAGTCTGTCCAGCCGTAGAGATGCCATTCTTCAGACTGTGTGTGTTTGTGCATTCAATCGTGTTTACTGTTTTTTTTTTTTTTTTAAATGAAATTTTGATCTGACATCATTTGCTATTAGTTATTTGAATATTGATCACGTGATAGTCATTCTAATCTGGACCATATGGCTATCTGAATATGGATCACTTGATTATTTGATTAATTGTGTGTTTGTTTCTTTAAGTAGTGACAGAACAGACTGTAGTCAGTTTATTGATTTAAGCTCATATTTTCACAGTATCTCTTCTGTCTCTGTTTGTCTGGTCAGCTGTGGAGAGTGTGTGTGATGTCTTACGAACAGGGTCGTGGGTTTGTGTGTCATGTAAGGGTTCATTTCTGTATGACGTTAGGGAAGTTGGGGTAAAGCAGAAACAGAGAGCTGTCCAGTCTCTCTCTGTCTATTTGAACCTCCCTCCACCGGTCAAACCTCAGCGGCTTTTGAGCCAGTTGTGTTTTGTGTACGAGCGAGGGGTAGTCGTAGGATTCTGTCACTGATGTTTGGAACACTTTACAAGATGAGAAGGTATGGATGGATGAATGAATAATCATTTAAAGCCCTTATGCACTGAGATAAAACTCCAGGAATTCGGATCAGATGAAAAGGACTAGCCAGTCCTGTTTGTAACTGGTTTTACTGAATCAGCATCTTTCCCCGGGTTTCCAGACGAGACCCAACGGACGTTAAAATGCTCCTTTTTTAAATGCAGCCACAGCATTCTGCTTCAGAACCCTGCCCCCGGCGACTCAGACGCGTTAACGCGCACATACGACTGCAGCACAAGCCATAGCAGTGAAATCCAACCGTCTTGTTTGGCCAATCAGGGGATTTTTTCAAACCTGTAAATTCTGTGACAGGGTTAACATGGTGAGGTGTAGCAAACCAGCAGACGGTTATATTCATTCTACCAAAACAACCATGGAATTTATACGTGGTCATTTTTTTTTCCCCTTGAAACAATAAACATTATATTTCCTGCTTTGCTCAGCCTTGGCCCCAGGTACTACATGGTGTAAGGAGTTCATTATGTGTGAGAAGGGGAAAAAAAAAAAAGAACAGGTTTTGAAATTTTTGTTAGCTAAACTTGTGTAACAGTAGCATGAGTATGTGTATTGACTTTGCTTTGCTTTTAGAAGTGTGTCAGTAATGCTTCAATAAAGTCCTTTCTGTGGAAAGCATGTGTGAGGCTTTGGATCTGAATACTCCGTTTGCTTTGATGGAAGGCTTGTAGCGCTCAGGGTTGTTTTTTTTTTTTTTTTTCAGCAGCTGTGCCTGCCTGGGGCACAAAGGACAGGTGCCATACGGTTACACTGACATGTCAAACACACAGCCTGCTCTGTCATCATGGATCTGTTGCAATGAAAACTACCTTTTCCCAGGAAATTCCACGCATACTTTCCGTCACTTAGATGGAACTGAGTAACAACTGGAATTCGGACCCAGACTGTAATTTACAAATTGCAGTAGAGCTTTGAGGTTTTGTTTAAAAAAAAAAACAGCCAGCCCCTCACTCTCCTCACTCCATTTCATCTGCTTTGTAAAAATCCAGCCCCCCCCCCCCAGAAAATCCCCACAAAAAGCTTTGTACACTGTCTCCAGTCTTTATTCTGTCTGTCTTGGAAGTTGTTTTGGATAAAAGCATCTGCTATATTAATAAATGTAAACATAAAACATTATTTCCAATCCTCCTCCATCTTTCCACCTGTGCTTAAACAGTTAAATTATACAGGAAATAAACACACGTTGAAAGTGAAAAATTCTTTTTAAAATCCTGAACACTGCCGGGGTTATAGACATACCTGAGTCACTTCCTCATTGGAGCCTTGTATAAAAGTTGTCACACATAATGCATCTTTAATCATCAGTAGAATTATCCCATTAACTCTTATGCGTATTCCCCACGCGTTATAATCTTATGGTCGGTATTTAAAGTCAGAGTTCATCTTGCTCCTCTTAGGAGATGATCATTATGTAGTTCAGGGTGTCTGTGTACATGTAATAGAGGGACAAACAGAGAAATGAAACAGCAGAGTGGGAGATGAGGCAATAAGATCCAAAAGGCACTTCTGACCCCTGGATTTTCCGGTCGGTCGGCCCAACGGCTGTGGTAAGAGGAAAAGACTGTGTGGTTCTTTTAGACCACATGACATGCCCAAGCAGTTCCTCCAAACCCCATGCAGTCATGAAACACATACGACTGGCTTTGAGTGATTTCCCATCAGCCACTGGGTCTCGCATGCCCTCTCATTTAAACATCCTCATTTAAATCAACCAATAAAATGAGACAGCGATCTCGTTCTCTGCGCCTCAGGGTGTGATGTATGACACCGCCCCTCCCAGATTTTTCTTCCCTGTGCACACGCTCTCTTGGCTCATGCTAACCTTTCCTCATTCTGTGTTATCATGACAAGAGTATGACTCAGTCACCCTCCACGTGCCCGGCGCACTGGTGTGCGTGCCCACACATGTCTGTTCTCATACACACAGCCATTGGCTACCAGCGCGCACCAACTTTGCTGTTCTGAGATCAGCGAACGCGGCTAACGCCGTGTCACAGCCCATCGACTAACGGGAGAATTCCGACACAGCTCAAACAAGCTGAAACAAGAGGGAGGTTTTTTCTCCTCTGTGTGTGTGTGTGTGTGTGTGTGTGTGTGTGTGTGTGTGTAGAGTGAAAAACATCGAAAAAAGAATGTCAAATTAGACCAAACTTTAAACCTCATACCACAAACACCCCATAAACGTAGCTTTGAGAGGCCTGAGACAAAGCCAGAGGAGGTTACAGAGGCGTCACAGCAGGTGATAGGGATCACAGGGGCGGGTCAAACCTGCCTGGATCCATGACCTTTGTCCTGAGGGGCGTGTCCTGGTTGCTGGACCCCTGTAATTTCAGACTTCCTCTGCCGCGCCGGTCATATTTCAGCCACAGAATGGTGTCTGACACATTCTTAGAAACACATAAGAATGCAGTAACTACTCTTTCCAGACCGTAATTAATGATTACATCATGAACGGTTTTCTGCCTCTAAAATGCAAATTTTTAACACAGCTCTAATTTCTGCGTGTCTAAAATACAAATGACTGATTTGCACATGTGTGTGCCTGTTTTTTTTCTGTTTGTGTGTGTGTGTGTGTGTGTGTGTGTGTGTGTGTGTGTGCATCCACTGAATTAGTTCCTTTCCATATGCATGAAAAGGCCTCTAATCCTTATAAAACATTGCAGTAACAGTATAACAAGACTGTGTATGTCTCCTAAGTGTTTATAGTACATTGTGATGGGGCCTTTGATTGTGGTTTAGTTGTTTACAGACATTGCAGCTGATCCAAACATCTTGTAGAGGGAAATGCAAAGGATTCTCGGATGTTATATATTGGAGCGACAGGGGAAAAAAAAGAAAAGAAAAAAAGGAAAAACACGACCAACTGGCTTTGAGGCAGATATCTCCAACACTGAGAGAGAAACTAGGCAAAAAAACATGTAAACCACCCACACAATATTACTTTATGGGATGTTGCAGTAAGAGAAGAGAATGCATGTTACGCTGAACATTTTGCTTAAGTCTTTTTAAAAGTCATGTTGTTTTCTTTTTAACTTCTTCCCTCTTCCTTTCCCTGCTCTCTTCTCTTCAGAATATAAAACAAAATCCTCCCTTGTGGAACAAATCTTCACTGTGTTTTTAGATACCAAGAAATGTATCGGAAATTATTACTTACGCAAAAAATGCATTTAGAAAGAGTTTTTTCAAAGTAAAATTATTTAAAAAATAAATGAAATTCCTCATAAACACACACGAATACACTGGGTAGCCTAGTCGGAGGGGTCCCTGGCAGGGAAGCAGGAGAGTTGCATGAGGCGTATCGCTGTCAAACGTTGAAATACGAAATACTGAGCTCCTTAGCGCCACCCAATGGATTCCCGCTGGAATTGCAAGGCCTATATTTGTCATAGGTCCATGGCGTTAGCTTGGACTCCAACTGCTATCAATACAAATAATAACCCATATATAGTCTCTGGTCCTTAGTCTGTGTCTTAAAGGACTACAGCGTGGAGAAAAATATCACCAAGACCAATTTGTTTGACAGAAGGTAAACTAAAATCTCATTTTTAGCCGTCAAGCTAACTTTATCCCGTTTGCCTCGCCTGTCTACGGTATCTAGGGTCTCTCTCTCATGGTGAAAGGTATGGGAAATTGTTCGCGAATTGTGTAATATTTCGGATTGGTAACTTCTGCTGTGCCATACTACTGTATGCACGGGATGAAACTGACAATTCATCATTGCATTGGTTTTAATAAACAATTGCATATTTGCATTTTCATTGAAAAATGTGAAACTCTACTTAGCTAATTGCTAACTACGGGGACCGTAACGTAGGCCTCGTGCTTCCCAGGCGGTTTCCTGACAGTGTAATCGGATCGATAAGCGCTACTCACGGCATCAGTCGTCTGTTGTGGTAGCTAAATGCTAAAGCCAGTGGTTGGTTATTTGCAATGAACTTAGCCAAGAGGCGCAACCAGTCGCTGGGCAGTTAACCGCGACTATGAGTTTCTTGTCAAACAGCAGCACAAAATCCGTTATTTCAGTGTGCCACCATTTCTATCAGTAATATACTGACAAAAGTACCTTGATTTGTAGGTATTAACAGTTAGCTTTTATAGCTACAAGTAAAGCTAACGGCTTTGTTAGCAATCTAGCTAGCACCCAGTTACACAGAACAGCTGCAAGATACCTATGCTAGGTTAGCAATATTTTATACATTTGTGGATTTGGCAGCTCAGCAAGTGGTTTTGCTGTTCACTATCACAACAGTAGATAGCGGGCAACGCCGCTACGTACATCGTTGCATGTTACGGTTTGCACATTGTGTCGTATATTCAAAATATTTTGCATTTGAATAACAAATTCAGCATAAATTTCTCTAAATCAGATCAAATCACTTGGTTTTCTCATAATTTGCCTAGATGAGTCCAGAGATCTGACCCCAGTGTGCTGACATTACTCAAAAAATCTGTTTTAAACCCTCGTAGATAGCTTGACACTCCTATTTGCAAAATAGCTTTATTTGGTCAGTTATTTTGTTTGTATTTCTGTGTATTCAGTTCTCTCACAGATGAGCAGACATGTCTGGAATCAAAAGGAAAATAGAGGATAAGGACCCAGATTATGAAGACATTTCATTAGTTCAAGAGAGCAAGAGAAGCAAACTTGTGGAACAAAATGGTAATGTTTCCCTTCACTCAACTATCTTATCTCTACTCCCAGACTAAATTCAGTTACTCAGTTCTTTTCCTCTGTCTAATGGCCTTTGCTGTTTGTTTGTTTGTTTGTTGATTTGTTTGTTGGTCTATGTCGGATTTGACAGCGCGGGAAGCCACGGTGCAGAAAATCGAAGCTATCATAAGAGACCAGTTCTGTTTGGAGATGAAGAACAAAGAACATGAAATCGAAGTGATTGGACAGGTAGATAAAGACTTTACTTCCATCCCTCATGCCCCGTCACCGTAAGGCATGTTAAACAGACAAGAACGTCCATCACTCCAACGCCAAAACACTTTGTTAACACGCCTCAGGTTTGCGTGTTTTACCTTGGATCGCAAACACATAATAATTCGAAACATTCTTATTCCGGACAAGCCTACTCTAAGTCCAAGTCAATCACATTTAAAAACCAACAGTGTTATTCTCTGGCGGTCAGTGGTGGATTTAATCTGTCTCTCTCTCTCTCTCTCTCTCTCTCTCGCTCTCTCTCACACACAGCGGCTGAATGAAGCCCGGAGGATGATGGACAAACTGAGGGCCTGCATTGTGGCCAATTACTACGCTAGCGCGGGACAGCCGAAGACACAGGAGGTAAGTCAGGGGTCTGATACCCAGCCTAAATCAGATCAGCTTTGAGTGAGATCATTGTGAAAGACACAGGAGGTAAGTCAAGGGTCTGATACCCAGCCGAAATCAGATCAGCTTTGAGTGAGATCATTGTGAAAGACACAGGAGGTAAGTCAGGGGTCTGATACCCAGCCTAAATCAGATCAGCTTTGAGTGAGATCGTTGTGAAAGATGGAGGATGCTTCATTGGGAATGAAGCCGTGATCGACTGTGGTTTTTGGCTGAGTGATGATGGGACTGAGTTGGCAGACAAGGCCGTCTCTTCTGATTGGTCCATGGAGCTGAAGTTTGTAAACAAGCATCTGAGGAAGAAGCTGTCTTTAACACTTTGAAATGTTGCGACATTTAGACTGAGTACACTGTCAGGTACTCGACCAATGACAACACAGATCCAAGCAGATGGGGACCAGTATATATTGAAAGAATGTGTTTTTGTTTTCCCCCCGTTTCACTAAGAGAGTCAATATTTTGAACATAATCTCATTCTCTCTGTGTAATACATCAGGAGTGCTGTCTCTGAACCCAAAATCCAAAAAAAAACCAAAAATCCATTGACTGGACATTGAGTTAATTCTGAAGAGACAGAACGTGTGTAACTCAAAGAGCCAGACGAAGTCTTTGATTTTTCTGAGCCTTTCTGTTAGCTCTACTGTCTTTACTCCCGTGTAATCCCTGTGTGTTGTTCCTGTCGCTGGGTCTTTTGGGTCGTGTTTTAGGCTGTCTTTACTCCCGTGTAATCCCTGTGTGTGGGTTTATTGGGTTGTGTTTTGTACCTGTATGACGTGTCTCATGTGGCTGGCTTTATGTGGTTGTGTTTTAGGCCTCCAAGGCTGACCCCTCTGTGCTGAATCACCCAGCCATCAAACGCTTTCTGGAGTCGCCCTCTCGCTCTTCCTCCCCCCTCAACCAGGGTTCAGAGGCCGCCTCCCTGGGGCCGTCGGAGGCGGAGTCTCTGAGCCAGGCGGGCGAGGCCGGGGACCGGGACGGAGAGGCGGGGTGGAAAGAGGAGGCGGGGCGTCGGGAACGCAGGCCGGGTCGGAACACGGGGAAGGTGAGAGGGACTCGGCCGGGCGGGTCTGGGCTTTGGTTTGTTTGTATTTTTTTGTTGGTTTGTTGCTGTGAGAGGCAGGCGGGGCATTGAAGGAGGCTGTCTGAGTGCTGGAGGATTCCTGGGTCCAGTTTCTCTGCCAGTGCCCCTGAATCAGCTGTTCACACTGACTCCTCATACATATATATACATCTGTGTGTGTCTCTCTCTGTCTCTGTCTCTCTCTGTCTCTGTCTCTCTCTGTCTCTCTCTCTCTCTCTCTGTCCCTCTCTCTCTCTCTCTCCCTCTCCCTTTCTCTTTCTCTCTCTCTCTGTCTTTCTGTCTGTCTCTCTGTGTATCCATCTCACTCACTCTCTCTCTCTCTGTCTCTCTCTCTGTCCCTCTCTCTCTCTCTCTCTCTGTCTTTCTGTCTGTCTCTCTGTGTATCCATCTTACTCACTCTCTCTCTCTCTCTCTCTCTCCTCCTTTCTCTCTGTCTCTCTGTCTCTCTCTCTCTCTCTCTCTCTCTCTCTCTCTCTCTCTCTCTCTCTCTCTCTGTCTCTCCAGGACACATTTGGGGTGCCATCATCCGTCGATCAGCACGTGACCTATCACAGCACAGGAGAAGAAGCCTCACGGCTCTACGTGAAAAAAACGATCGTCGTGGGAAACGTCTCAAAGTACGACTCCTCATTCTACCAATCAGGGCACTGGCCTTGCTCACATGGTCATGCCAGTATCAGCCCCTCTCTGACAGTCTGTGAATAAAATCACCAGGGTATGTCAGAGTCTGTTGTCACGTGCAGAGAAGAGAAATGGTCTTTATATTCACAGGGAACAAATGAGTTTTTTCTCTGCTGTGGTCCACTGCAGTGTTTTCCCCACTTACACCCTGATTACTGAGACCATAGCTTCTTATGCTAGGCTGTGTGTGTGTGAGTGTGTGTGTGTGTGTGTGAGTGTGTGTGTGTGTGTGTGTGAGTGTGTGTGTGTGAGTGTGTGTGTGTGAGTGTGTGTGTGAGTGTGTGTGTGAGTGTGTGTGTGTGAGTGTGTGTGTGTGAGTGTGTGTGTGTGAGTGTGTGTGTGTGTGTGTGTGTGTGTGTGTGTGTGTGTGTGTGTGTGTGTGAGTGTGTGTGTGTGAGTGTGTGTGTGTGTGTGTGTGTGTGTGTGTGTGTGAGAGTGTGTGTGTGTGTGTGTGTGTGTGTGGCCGTGCGTCGTAGAAAGACACAGGGTCTCGTGTGGGGACTGATCAGACAGCAGGACTGCAGTTGAGAGACAATGGTGTAGAGCAAATCAGACTTTCTGCAAAAAAAAAAAAAAACCCCAAGAGAACAAACATCCGTCATCGCCTGAGAATTTCCACACAGGGCAGAACCGATCCAGTAGGTATCAGGCATCTCGGAGTAT
>NC_044499.1:2733813-2743813 GCF_902362185.1 Chanos chanos
AATCTGTTTAACACGTAACAAAACCTCTCAATCATCTAATCACTGACAACAGAGTAACAGAGAAACTGGGACTGACCGTGAAAGATCAGGTTTGGTACTGTGACTCTGGTGTTTTGGGTTTAGTGTTTGGTACTGTGACTCGGGTGTTTTGGGTTTAGTGTTTGGTGCTGTGACTCTGGTGTATTGGGTTTAGTGTTTGGTACTGTGACTCTGGTGTTTTGGGTTTAGTGTTTGGTACTGTGACTCTGGTGTGTGGGTGTAGTGTTTGGTACTGTGACTCTGGTGTGTAGGGCTTAGTGTTTGGTACTGTGACTCTGGTGTGTAGGGCTTAGTGTTTGGTACTGTGACTCTGGTGTGTACGGTTTAGAGTTTGGTACTGTGACTCTGGTGTGTGGGTGTAGTGTTTGGTACTGTGACTCTGGTGTGTGGGTGTAGTGTTTGGTGCTGTGACTCTGGTGTGTGGGTGTAGTGTTTGGTACTGTGACTCGGGTGTGTACGGTTTAGTGTTTGGTACTGTGACTCTGGTGTGTACGGTTTAGTGTTTGGTACTGTGACTCTGGTGTGTGGGTGTAGTGTTTGGTACTGTGACTCTGGTGTGTACGGTTTAGTGTTTGGTACTGTGACTCTGGTGTGTACGGTTTAGTGTTTGGTACTGTGACTCTGGTGTGTGGGTGTAGTGTTTGGTACTGTGACTCTGGTGTGTACGGTTTAGAGTTTGGTACTGTGACTCAGGTGTGTGGGTTTAGTGTTTGGTACTGTGACTCAGGTGTGTGGGTTTAGTGTTTGGTACTGTGACTCTGGTGTGTAGGGTTTAGTGTTTGGTACTGTGACTCTGGTGTGTACGGTTTAGTGTTTGGTACTGTGACTCAGGTGTGTGGGTTTAGTGTTTGGTACTGTGACTCGGGTGTGTACGGTTTAGTGTTTGGTACTGTGACTCAGGTGTGTGGGTTTAGTGTTTGGTACTGTGACTCAGGTGTGTGGGTTTAGTGTTTGGTACTGTGACTCTGGTGTGTGGGTGTAGTGTTTGGTACTGTGACTCTGGTGTGTACGGTTTAGTGTTTGGTACTGTGACTCAGGTGTGTGGGTTTAGTGTTTGGTACTGTGACTCGGGTGTGTACGGTTTAGTGTTTGGTACTGTGACTCTGGTGTGTAGGGTTTAGTGTTTGGTACTGTGACTCTGGTGTGTAGGGCTTAGTGTTTGGTACTGTGACTCTGGTGTGTGGGGTTTAGTGTTTGGTACTGTGACTCAGGTGTGTGGGTTTAGTGTTTGGTACTGTGACTCTGGTGTGTGGGGTTTAGTGTTTGGTACTGTGACTCTGGTGTGTGGGTGTAGTGTTTGGTACTGTGACTCTGGTGTGTAGGGCTTAGTGTTTGGTACTGTGACTCAGGTGTGTGGGTTTAGTGTTTGGTACTGTGACTCAGGTGTGTGGGTTTAGTGTTTGGTACTGTGACTCTGGTGTGTAGGGCTTAGTGTTTGGTACTGTGACTCTGGTGTGTGGGTTTAGTGTTTGGTACTGTGACTCAGATGTGTGGGTTTAGTGTTTGGTACTGTGACTCTGGTGTGTGGGTGTAGTGTTTGGTACTGTGACTCGGGTGTTTTGGGTTTAGTGTTTGGTACTGTGACTCAGGTGTGTGGGTTTAGTGTTTGGTACTGTGACTCTGGTGTGTAGGGCTTAGTGTTTGGTACTGTGACTCAGATGTGTGGGTTTAGTGTTTGGTATTGTGACTCTGGTGTGTAGGGTGAAGTGTTTGGTACTGTGACTCAGGTGTGTAGGGCTTAGTGTTTGGTACTGTGACTCAGGTGTGTGGGTTTAGTGTTTGGTACTGTGACTCTGGTGTGTAGGGCTTAGTGTTTGGTACTGTGACTCTGGTGTGTGGGTTTAGTGTTTGGTACTGTGACTCAGATGTGTGGGTTTAGTGTTTGGTACTGTGACTCTGGTGTGTGGGTGTAGTGTTTGGTACTGTGACTCGGGTGTTTTGGGTTTAGTGTTTGGTACTGTGACTCAGGTGTGTGGGTTTAGTGTTTGGTACTGTGACTCAGGTGTGTGGGCTTAGTGTTTGGTACTGTGACTCTGGTGTGTGGGTGTAGTGTTTGGTACTGTGACTCTGGTGTGTGGGTTTAGTGTTTGGTACTGTGACTCAGGTGTGTGGGTTTAGTGTTTGGTACTGTGACTCTGGTGTGTAGGGCTTAGTGTTTGGTACTGTGACTCTGGTGTGTGGGTGTAGTGTTTGGTACTGTGACTCTGGTGTGTACGGTTTAGTGTTTGGTACTGTGACTCAGGTGTGTGGGGTTTAGAGTTTGGTACTGTGACTCGGGTGTTTTGGGTTTAGTGTTTGGTACTGTGACGCGGTGGTTTTGGGTTTAGTGTTTGGTACTGTGACTCAGGTGTGTGGGGTTTAGAGTTTGGTACTGTGACTCGGGTGTTTTGGGTTTAGTGTTTGGTACTGTGACTCTGGTGTTTTGGGTTTAGAGTTTGGTACTGTGACTCGGGTGTTTTGGGTTTAGTGTTTGGTACTGTGACTCAGGTGTGTGGGGTTTAGAGTTTGGTACTGTGACACGGGTGTTTTGGGTTTAGAGTTTGGTACTGTGACTCTGGTGTGTGGGGTTTAGAGTTTGGTACTGTGACTCGGGTGTTTTGGGTTTAGAGTTTGGTACTGTGACTCGGGTGTTTTGGGTTTAGTGTTTGGTACTGTGACTCAGGTGTGTGGGGTTTAGAGTTTGGTACTGTGACTCGGGTGTTTTGGGTGAAGTGTTTGGTACTGTGACTCGGGTGTTTTGGGTGAACTGTTTGATACTGTGACTCAGGTGTTTTGGGTTTAGTGTTTGGTACTGTGACTCAGGTGTTTTGGGTGAAGTGTTTGGTACTGTGACTCTGGTGTGTGGGTGTAGTGTTTGGTACTGTGACTCTGGTGTGTAGGGTTTAGAGTTTGGTACTGTGACTCGGGTGTTTTGGGTTTAGTGTTTGGTACTGTGACTCAGGTGTGTGGGGTTTACTGTTTGGTACTGTGACTCGGGTGTTTTGGGTTTAGTGTTTGGTACTGTGACTCAGGTGTGTGGGGTTTAGAGTTTGGTACTGTGACTCGGGTGTTTTGGGTTTAGAGTTTGGTACTGTGACTCGGGTGTTTTGGGTTTAGTGTTTGGTACTGTGACTCAGGTGTGTGGGGTTTATAGTTTGGTACTGTGACCCGGGTGTTTTGGGTTTAGAGTTTGGTACTGTGACTCGGGTGTTTTGGGTTTAGTGTTTGGTACTGTGACTCGGGTGTTTTGGGTTTAGTGTTTGGTACTGTGACTCTGGTGTGTGGGGTTTAGAGTTTGGTACTGTGACTCGGGTGTTTTGGGCTTAGTGTTTGGTACTGTGACTCGGATGTTTTGGGTGAAGTGTTTGGTACTGTGACTCGGGTGTTTTGGGTTTAGTGTTTGGTACTGTGACTCAGGTGTGTGGGGTTTAGAGTTTGGTACTGTGACTTGGGTGTTTTGGGTTTAGAGTTTGGTACTGTGACTCGGGTGTTTTGGGTTTAGTGTTTGGTACTGTGACTCAGGTGTGTGGGTTTAGTGTTTGGTACTGTGACTCAGGTGTGTGGGTTTAGTGTTTGGTACTGTGACTCTGGTGTGTGGGTGTAGTGTTTGGTACTGTGACTCTGGTGTGTACGGTTTAGTGTTTGGTACTGTGACTCAGGTGTGTGGGTTTAGTGTTTGGTACTGTGACTCGGGTGTGTACGGTTTAATGTTTGGTACTGTGACTCTGGTGTGTAGGGTTTAGTGTTTGGTACTGTGACTCTGGTGTGTGGGTGTAGTGTTTGGTACTGTGACTCTGGTGTGTAGGGCTTAGTGTTTGGTACTGTGACTCAGGTGTGTGGGTTTAGTGTTTGGTACTGTGACTCAGGTGTGTGGGTTTAGTGTTTGGTACTGTGACTCTGGTGTGTAGGGCTTAGTGTTTGGTACTGTGACTCTGGTGTGTGGGTTTAGTGTTTGGTACTGTGACTCAGATGTGTGGGTTTAGTGTTTGGTACTGTGACTCTGGTGTGTGGGTGTAGTGTTTGGTACTGTGACTCGGATGTTTTGGGTTTAGTGTTTGGTACTGTGACTCAGGTGTGTGGGTTTTGTGTTTGGTACTGTGACTCTGGTGTGTAGGGCTTAGTGTTTGGTACTGTGACTCAGATGTGTGGGTTTAGTGTTTGGTATTGTGACTCTGGTGTGTAGGGTGAAGTGTTTGGTACTGTGACTCAGGTGTGTAGGGCTTAGTGTTTGGTACTGTGACTCTGGTGTGTAGGGTTTAGTGTTTGGTGCTGTGACTCTGGTGTTTTGGGTTTAGAGTTTGGTACTGTGACTCTGGTGTGTAGGGCTTAGTGTTTGGTACTGTGACTCAGGTGTGTGGGTTTAGTGTTTGGTACTGTGACTCTGGTGTGTAGGGCTTAGTGTTTGGTACTGTGACTCTGGTGTGTGGGTTTAGTGTTTGGTACTGTGACTCAGGTGTGTGGGTTTAGTGTTTGGTACTGTGACTCAGGTGTGTAGGGCTTAGTGTTTGGTACTGTGACTCTGGTGTGTGGGTGTAGTGTTTGGTACTGTGACTCGGGTGTTTTGGGTTTAGTGTTTGGTACTGTGACTCAGGTGTGTGGGTTTAGTGTTTGGTACTGTGACTCAGGTGTGTGGGCTTAGTGTTTGGTACTGTGACTCTGGTGTGTGGGTGTAGTGTTTGGTACTGTGACTCTGGTGTGTGGGTTTAGTGTTTGGTACTGTGACTCAGGTGTGTGGGTTTAGTGTTTGGTACTGTGACTCTGGTGTGTAGGGCTTAGTGTTTGGTACTGTGACTCAGGTGTTTTGGGTTTAGAGTTTGGTACTGTGACTCGGGTGTTTTGGGTTTAGTGTTTGGTACTGTGACTCAGGTGTGTGGGGTTTAGAGTTTGGTACTGTGACTCGGGTGTTTTGGGTTTAGTGTTTGGTACTGTGACTCAGGTGTGTGGGGTTTAGAGTTTGGTACTGTGACTCGGGTGTTTTGGGTTTAGAGTTTGGTACTGTGACTCTGGTGTTTTGGGTTTAGAGTTTGGTACTGTGACTCAGGTGTGTGGGGTTTAGAGTTTGGTACTGTGACTCTGGTGTGTAGGGTTTAGTGTTTGGTACTGTGACTCAGGTGTGTGGGGTTTAGTGTTTGGTACTGTGACTCGGGTGTTTTGGGTTTAGTGTTTGGTGCTGTGACTCTGGTGTTTTGGGTGAAGTGTTTGGTACTGTGACTCGGGTGTTTTGGGTGAAGTGTTTGATACTGTGACTCGGGTGTTTTGGGTTTAGTGTTTGGTACTGTGACTCGGGTGTTTTGGGTGAAGTGTTTGGTACTGTGACTCTGGTGTGTGGGTGTAGTGTTTGGTACTGTGACTCTGGTGTGTAGGGTTTAGAGTTTGGTACTGTGACTCGGTGGTTTTGGGTTTAGTGTTTGGTACTGTGACTCAGGTGTGTGGGGTTTAGAGTTTGGTACTGTGACTCGGGTGTTTTGGGTTTAGAGTTTGGTACTGTGACTCGGGTGTTTTGGGTTTAGTGTTTGGTACTGTGACTCAGGTGTGTGGGGTTTAGAGTTTGGTACTGTGACTCGGGTGTTTTGGGTTTAGTGTTTGGTACTGTGACTCAGGTGTGTGGGGTTTAGAGTTTGGTACTGTGACTCGGGTGTTTTGGGTTTAGAGTTTGGTACTGTGACTCTGGTGTTTTGGGTTTAGAGTTTGGTACTGTGACTCAGGTGTGTGGGGTTTAGAGTTTGGTACTGTGACTCTGGTGTGTAGGGTTTAGTGTTTGGTACTGTGACTCAGGTGTGTGGGGTTTAGTGTTTGGTACTGTGACTCGGGTGTTTTGGGTTTAGTGTTTGGTGCTGTGACTCTGGTGTTTTGGGTGAAGTGTTTGGTACTGTGACTCGGGTGTTTTGGGTGAAGTGTTTGATACTGTGACTCGGGTGTTTTGGGTTTAGTGTTTGGTACTGTGACTCGGGTGTTTTGGGTGAAGTGTTTGGTACTGTGACTCTGGTGTGTGGGTGTAGTGTTTGGTACTGTGACTCTGGTGTGTAGGGTTTAGAGTTTGGTACTGTGACTCGGTGGTTTTGGGTTTAGTGTTTGGTACTGTGACTCAGGTGTTTGGGTGTAGTGTTTGGTACTGTGACTCGGGTGTTTTGGGTTTAGTGTTTGGTACTGTGACTCAGGTGTGTGGGTTTAGTGTTTGGTACTGTGACTCAGGTGTGTGGGCTTAGTGTTTGGTACTGTGACTCTGGTGTGTGGGTGTAGTGTTTGGTACTGTGACTCTGGTGTGTGGTTTTAGTGTTTGGTACTGTGACTCAGGTGTGTGGGTTTAGTGTTTGGTACTGTGACTCTGGTGTGTAGGGCTTAGTGTTTGGTACTGTGACTCAGGTGTTTTGGGTTTAGAGTTTGGTACTGTGACTCGGGTGTTTTGGGTTTAGTGTTTGGTACTGTGACTCAGGTGTGTGGGGTTTAGAGTTTGGTACTGTGACTCGGGTGTTTTGGGTTTAGTGTTTGGTACTGTGACTCAGGTGTGTGGGGTTTAGAGTTTGGTACTGTGACTCGGGTGTTTTGGGTTTAGAGTTTGGTACTGTGACTCTGGTGTTTTGGGTTTAGAGTTTGGTACTGTGACTCAGGTGTGTGGGGTTTAGAGTTTGGTACTGTGACTCGGGTGTTTTGGGTTTAGTGTTTGGTACTGTGACTCAGGTGTGTGGGGTTTAGTGTTTGGTACTGTGACTCTGGTGTTTTGGGTTTAGTGTTTGGTGCTGTGACTCTGGTGTTTTGGGTGAAGTGTTTGGTACTGTGACTCGGGTGTTTTGGGTGAACTGTTTGATACTGTGACTCGGGTGTTTTGGGTTTAGTGTTTGGTACTGTGACTCGGGTGTTTTGGGTGAAGTGTTTGGTACTGTGACTCTGGTGTGTGGGTGTAGTGTTTGGTACTGTGACTCTGGTGTGTAGGGCTTAGTGTTTGGTACTGTGACTCAGGTGTGTGGGTTTAGTGTTTGGTACTGTGACTCAGGTGTGTGGGTTTAGAGTTTGGTACTGTGACTCGGTGGTTTTGGGTTTAGTGTTTGGTACTGTGACTCAGGTGTGTGGGGTTTAGAGTTTGGTACTGTGACTCGGGTGTTTTGGGTTTAGTGTTTGGTACTGTGACTCTGGTGTTTTGGGTTTAGAGTTTGGTACTGTGACTCGGGTGTTTTGGGTTTAGTGTTTGGTACTGTGACTCAGGTGTGTGGGGTTTAGAGTTTGGTACTGTGACTCAGGTGTTTTGGGTTTAGTGTTTGGTACTGTGACTCAGGTGTGTGGGGTTTAGAGTTTGGTACTGTGACACGGGTGTTTTGGGTTTAGAGTTTGGTACTGTGACTCTGGTGTGTGGGGTTTAGAGTTTGGTACTGTGACTCGGGTGTTTTGGGTTTAGAGTTTGGTACTGTGACTCGGGTGTTTTGGGTGAAGTGTTTGGTACTGTGACTCGGGTGTTTTGGGTGAACTGTTTGATACTGTGACTCGGGTGTTTTGGGTTTAGTGTTTGGTACTGTGACTCGGGTGTTTTGGGTGAAGTGTTTGGTACTGTGACTCTGGTGTGTGGGTGTAGTGTTTGGTACTGTGACTCTGGTGTGTAGGGTTTAGAGTTTGGTACTGTGACTCGGGTGTTTTGGGCTTAGTGTTTGGTACTGTGACTCGGATGTTTTGGGTGAAGTGTTTGGTACTGTGACTCGGGTGTTTTGGGTTTAGTGTTTGGTACTGTGACTCAGGTGTGTGGGGTTTAGAGTTTGGTACTGTGACTCGGGTGTTTTGGGTTTAGAGTTTGGTACTGTGACTCGGGTGTTTTGGGTTTAGTGTTTGGTACTGTGACTCAGGTGTGTGGGTTTAGTGTTTGGTACTGTGACTCGGGTGTTTTGGGTTTAGAGTTTGGTACTGTGACTTGGGTGTTTTGGGTTTAGTGTTTGGTACTGTGACTCTGGTGTGTGGGGTGAAGTGTTTGGTACTGTGACTCTGGTGTGTACGGTTTAGTGTTTGGTACTGTGACTCTGGTGTGTGGGTTTAGTGTTTGGTACTGTGACTCGGGTGTGTGGGTGAAGTGTTTGGTACTGTGACTCTGGTGTGTAGGGTTTAGTGTTTGGTACTGTGACTCAGGTGTGTAGGGTTTAGTGTTTGGTACTGTGACTCGGGTGTGTGGGTGAAGTGTTTGGTACTGTGACTCTGGTGTGTAGGGTTTAGTGTTTGGTACTGTGACTCAGGTGTGTAGGGTTTAGTGTTTGGTACTGTGACTCGGGTGTTTTGGGTTTAGTGTTTGGGGCTCTGACTCTGGTGTTTTGGGTTTAGTGTTTGGTATTGTGACTCGGATGTTTTGGGTTTAGTGTTTGGTACTGTGACTCGGGTGTTTTGGGTTTAGTGTTTGGTACTGTGACTCTGGTGTTTTGGGTTTAGTGTTTGGGGCTCTGACTCTGGTGTTTTGGGTTTAGTGTTTGGTACTGTGACTCGGGTGTGTGGGGTGAAGTGTTTGGTACTGTGACTCTGGTATGTGGTGTCTGGGGTTTGATCTGGCATGTTTTTGTGAGCTGTGGTGTGTGCTGTTGGTTTTGGCTTTGGCTTGTTCTGCTAAAGCACTAATGTATTGTGTTGTGTGGAAAGTGTCGCTGAAGTTTCATGGTCCAGATTCTGGACTATGTTGTGTTTTGAGTGATAGTATATTCTGTGGTGTCTTGGTGTTTGATTGCGATCCAGTTGGTTTGACAGGCCTGGTTTTGGGTCAGACTTGTTTGGTTAAGTGGCTCTTGTCCAGTGTGTTACACTGTGTACATGTGAGTGTGGAGATGTGTGAGTCCTGGGTTTTGTGTGGTTTCGTTTATTTTCCTGTCTCGCTCTGCTGATTCATCTCATTTTGTCTGAGTGGAAGCAGCAGACAACTGGCATTCCAATGACTTACTGACACATTTCATCTCTGGCTTTTCACAGCACATCAGTCCTGACTCTGTCTCTCTCTCTCTCTCCTCCACTTCACGCTCTCTCTGTCTCTTTCACTCACTCTTTCACTCACTCACTCATTCACACACACACACACACACAGTGGAAGTGTCTGTCTGGCAGTGTGAAATGCTTTGTTTTGAATGCTTGTATTTAAGTTCTCAGGATGTGGAAATACACTGAGGTGTACTGTGAGACTGGCCAGTGTATTAATAATTACAGTCATCAGCCATCTGACCGCCCTATCACACCACTGCATCCCGTGGGCTGTACATGGATCTAAAGAGTTAAAACAGGTACTACCCCTGCCAAAGGTTAACCAGTTAAATCTCTCCCTCTCTCTCTCTCTCTCTCTCTCTCTCTCTCTCTCTCTCTCTCTCTCTCTCTCTCCCTCTCCCTCTCCATCTCTCTCTCTCTCTCTCTCTCTCCCTCTCTCTCTCTCTCCCTCTCCCTCTCCATCTCTCTCTCTCTCTCTCTCTCTCTCTCTCTCTCCCTCTCTCTCTCGTTCTGCAGGTGATCATTAAACAGGAGCCCGGTGAAGTGCCCACTCAGCCCCCTACCCCGCAGCAACAACAGGCGGCCGTCTCCACGGCGACGCAGCCCCAGTCCGCCACGCAGCAGTTTGTGGCCGTGAAGGGTGGTCACATGATCGCCATGTCGCCGCAGAAACAGAGCGGGGCGGGGACAGGGGCTGGAGCCACGCCTAGCAAGGTTATTTATTTACTGCGTCTGCTTTTTTTTGGTTTTTTGGGGTTTTTTTTGACCTGACTTATTTAGGACAGGTAGTCCCTTTCCCTCTCCCGTGGTGTCTTGCTCTCATTCCTTGCTTTTGGTCTTGTCCTCTCTCTGTGTGTGATGTATTTTAGCTGCCCCAC
This sequence comes from Chanos chanos, assembly GCF_902362185.1. Classification (NCBI taxonomy): domain Eukaryota; kingdom Metazoa; phylum Chordata; class Actinopteri; order Gonorynchiformes; family Chanidae; genus Chanos; species Chanos chanos. The sequence goes on from NC_044499.1 coordinate 2,743,644, forward strand.
ACGGGATGGTTTTGGGCACGTAGACAGACCCAGAGCCGTAACTGACTTTGAGAGCTGTATGTGCTCAAAATTCATCTAATATGAATCAGCTTTTAAACCGAAGTCCTTCGTGCTGAGGAGTGGTATACCCTCCTGTTCATTTTCCACATGATTAGTTTGACCGCACAGGG
>NC_044499.1:2748813-2786313 GCF_902362185.1 Chanos chanos
CTCTCTCTCTCTCTCTCTCTCTCTCAATGTTTCATTCTCTTAATCACTCTCCCTCTCTCTCTCTCTCTCTCAATGTTTCATTCTCTTAATCACTCTCTCTCTCTCTCTCTCTCTCTCTCTCTGTCTCTAGCCCACATATGTGTTGCAGTGTTAGTGCTGTTGCTTCTCTGAGCTCAGAACACAGTCAGCTTTTCTCTGGGATATCAGCTGCACTTTTCACTCTTTCACTCTGCTCTCTAATGAGAGAGAGAGGGGGGAGAGAGAGAGAGAGAGAGAGAGTGAGAGAGAGGGAGAGAGAGGGGGGGGGGAGAGAGAGAGGGAGAGAGAGAGAGAGGGAGGAGGCAGATGGAAATGCTCCCACAGGAGTTGTAGTGAGACGCTGACCAGTGTTCAGTCTGTTACATAAGTCAGCTACACACATGTTCAATATGCTACTACACTGCTGACAGCCGCCATCTAAACAATCATTATTCTCAAACAGAATGAGATTTAAAAGGCCAGAATCTCTCTGGCAGTGGAATGTAATGTGATTTCAGATGGATGTGAAGCACCAATTCGAAAGAGACGCCTAGTATTGTCTTGTTTTTTTTGCTTTGTTTGTCTGTCTGTTTTTTAAATCTTTATTTTATCATGGCTGGGCCCTTGTGATTAGACATTAGGCCTGCTAGTTTTTGTAAATGCTTTAAAAATCGATTGGCTGGTTGTTTGATTGACAGGTGGTGGGCGGGGCTCAGGGCTCTCAGGTGAAACTGTCGGACGGTTCGGTGAAGACGGTAACGGGGGTGGGCACCCACCTGTCTAAACCAGGTACCACCACCCTGAGAATGGCAGGAGGAGTTATCACAGCGACAAGCTCCGCCCCCGCCACGCCCCCCACTGCAGCCTCCGCACCCACCTCACAGCAGGTGAGCCAAGCTGTTCCGTGTGTGTGTGTGTGTGTGTGTGTGTGTGCGTGCGTGTGTGTGTGTGTGTGTGTGTGCGTGCGTGTGTGTGTGTGTATGTGTGTGAGTGAGAGAGTGTGTTTGTCTGTGTGTTTGTGTGAGAGTGTGTATGTGAGCGTGTGTCTGTGTATGTGAGCGTGTTTGTGTGTTTGGGTGTGTGTGTTTGGGTGTGTATGAATGTGAGTGTGTGTGTGTGCAGTGGAAAACAGATGCTACTCACATGCAGGAGTATCCCAAAGAAACAAGTGATTTTAAAAATAGCTGCACATCTGAAACTATGAAATCATGAAAATAATTTTGTGTGTGAGGTGACTGAGTGGAAGCGTGGAATGGAGACACATCCATCCAGTGGTTCATGTCTCTCAGTAAAACTCTCCGCTCTGGAGACAGGCATTATCTGTCGCAGTGTCAGAGTGCTGGCTGGTTTTGGGAAAGCATAATTAAGTTTTCATTGAATGGTTTGGGGAGACAGAGCATAAACAGGTTCAATTCAGCCTGCAGGCTGTTCGCAGTTCACACACACACACACACACACACACACACACACACACACACTCACACAGCTGGCGTAATGAGGTTAATGAGGGAGTGAAAGTGTGTTTCCAGCTCCATTTTGAATATCTCTGTCTACCCTGCTTATTTACAGCTTTTAATTAGCTCTGCCGTCCTGCAGGGAGAAAACTCATGCCGAGTGTGTGTGTGTGTGTGTGTGTGTGTGAGAGAGAGAACGTGAGAGAGAGCGAGTGTGTGAGTATTTTATTTATATGTCTAAGTCTGAAGTTGCTGTGTATGTATGAGTGACAGTAAATATCTGAACCATTCCTGTCAGAGCCATTGTCACATCACCTTTATAAAGAACATTCACAAACCAGACATGCACCAGAGTGTGATTTATGGGTCAGAAGGATGAACGAACCCTGCAAATAGTTTCAGACTGGTTTAACCCAGTAGAATTAAAACGCAATCTGGTCTAGACGAAATCATGTTATAGTGAAGAGACCGGAAATATGATGGAATCTAAGGCAAGACAAGGCTTATGTCTCACTGAGGCACTAAGAGTGTTTTAGTGTTTGGAATAGACAGATCTGAATAGAAAAGAGAGAGTGATTTAGTGTTTGGAACAGACAGATCTGAATAGAAAAGAGAGTGATTTAGTGTTTGGAACAGACAGATCTGAATAGAAAAGAGAGAGAGTTTTAGTGTTTGGAACAGACAGATCTGAATAGAAAAGAGAGTGATTTAGTGTTTGGAATAGACAGATCTGAATAGAAAAGAGAGTGTTTTAGTGTTTGGAATAGACAGATCTGAATAGAAAAGAGAGAGTGATTTAGTGTTTGGAACAGACAGATCTGAATAGAAAAGGGAGAGTGATTTAGTGTTTGGAATAGACAGATCTGAATAGAAAAGAGAGAGTGATTTAGTGTTTGGAACAGACAGACTGAATAGAAAAGAGGGAGTGATTTAGTGTTTGGAATAGACAGATCTGAATAGAAAAGAGAGAGTGTTTTAGTGTTTGGAATAGACAGATCTGAATAGAAAAGAGAGAGTGAGTTAGTGTTTGGAATAGACAGATCTGAATAGAAAAGAGAGAGTGATTTAGTGTTTGGAACAGACAGATCTGAATAGAAAAGAGAGAGTGAGTTAGTGTTTGGAACAGACAGACTGAATATAAAGTCTTTAACTGTTTCTGTTGGCTCACTGCCCGTGTGTGGCCAGCGCTGGACAGCAGTTTTAGTTAGAGGGACGGAATATTACGGAAGGTGAATTTGGCTCCGTGACGGGGGCGAGTTCTCCTAATGCACTCCATTTAAACAGGCTTGCTCATCAAAGTCACTGCTTAAATGCACATTAACAGCGCTGTTCACGGGATGGCAGTAACAGAGAAACTGTCTCCTCTCCGTCTGGGCCAGACTGTTTTATAGTCATATAATTATGTTTTACAGAGACTTGGTCATGGTTCCTCAGTAGTTCATTCTGACGGCAGATGTTCTGACCCACTCAGCTCATTTAGACCCTGTTGGGCCAGTACTGAGTTATGGTTTGTGATCCCTCTGAACACTGGTTGTTATAACTAGTCTGCTCTCTCTCTCTCTCTCTCTCTCGCTTTCTCTCTCTCTCTTTTGTTTCTCTGTTCAGCCTGCAGAGGGCGCCACTCTGCTCTCAACTCAGTCTGTATCGGGGGCTAAACCTGTGGGCCAGCACCCAGTCCTGATGGCAGCCAATCAGGCTGCAGTCATCAACGCGGCCAAGAGCACCAGCTCTGTGGCCGGCCTGACCAAAGCTGCGGCTGGCGCCATGGTAACAGTCGCCAAGAGCGTCAACATGCCTGTGATCAGTCTGTCAAAGGCGGCGGGTTCTGCGATAGTGGGCCTGCCCAAAAGTGCCAGCCCCTCTCTGGTCGGCGGGGGAACAGTCAGCGGGAAGACAGCTGCTGCTCTTTCAGGTACCTATCTTACCTATGCCTCACCTGTTTCTCACCTGTGGCTCACCTGTTTCTCACCTGTGGCTCACCTGTATCTAACCTGCTGCTCACCTGCTTCTCACATATGGCTCAGCAGTTTCTCACCTGCAGCTCACTTGTTTCCAACCCATGACTCACCTGCGACTTATAAGTTTCTAATTCGTGACTTGACTTTGAGTGACCTATGTGTTCCCCCCCTAACTGAACGGTTAACAACTGGTATGACTCATCTGTCTCTCACCTGTCTGACTGACCCACCTGTCTCTCACCTGTCTGACTGACTCACCTGTCTCTCACCTGTCTGACTGACCAACCTGTCTGACTGACCCACCTGTCTGTCACCTGTCTGACTGACTCACCTGTCTCTCACCTGTCTGACTGACCAACCCGTCTGACTGACTGACCTTTCTCTCACCCGTCCGACTGACTGACCTGTCTCTCACCTGTCTGACTGACTGACCTGTCTCTCATCTGTCTGACTCACATATGTCTCCTTGGCCTGACTGAAGAGGGTTGCCATGGAGATAGCGAGGGCACGTGAAACTGAAATATCTGGGCTGTACCTGTCTGGTGCTGTGTAATGACACTGGAGCTGTGCTGTGTCTATGGGCCAGAGAGGGAACAACATTGCCTATTAATCTCCTAACTGCCTGGCCAAGCCTCTGCACCCTGTGGACTAGGAGAAGAGTAGAGTAATAACGCAGACAGGGGTCCAGAGAGAGAGAGAGAGAGAGGAAATGGACAGAGAAGAGACAAGACTCACACCAGACTGTCTGATGTTATTCTATAATGGAGTTCTACTCCCGTACTTCATCCAAATTCCCTCCTCCCCAGGGCTAGAGCGGTGACTCATTTTGCCCATCGTACCCCGGGACTTCATCACCTCCCGAGAGTGCGATGCTCTCCTTATAACACGATCTCATCCTTCTTTGTCTGCTTCCAGACAGTTTTGTTTTTAAAACCTGGATGGAGAACTGTTAGCCGTGCTCCTCATTTCCCGTGAAGTCTCTTGAGAAAACATGAGTGCACACGCCTAAGGATGAATGGCTTTATGATGGTTACACGCGTATATACAAATATGTAGAATATACTTAGACATGTATGCATACGCATACATGTATATATCACATGTGTACAAACACACACGCAACACATGTATACACACATACCTAAAACACACAAATATATAAACATATCCATAACACAGAGAGCAGTTCTGGTGAAAGTGATATGCTAAATGCCTGATATTTGGATAAGAAAATCAGAACATGCTCATATTTCCACTTAAGCTGATAAAGAAGAGGAGTTGGCTCAAAAATGAAAGGCAGAGGATGAAAAGAGTTTGAGAAACTGAGTATAAGGATGAGTTTTGTTTTTTTTTTTTCCCCCTCAGGATTTACAGACGCTAGGTTCATGTACTTCCTGTTCCTGTGGAATAGGAAATGTGAGATTGTGTGTAATCTGTGAGATGGATAGGGTTGTGATTTTAGATCATTTTAATCTGTTCGGGATTTCACGGATACACCTTCTCCCAGCGTCTGACAGCCAGTTCCACATCCGCTGCAGTTTTTAAGGAGATTTATGGTTAAAATCTCTTGATGTCTGTATTTGATTTTTTTTTTTAAGATCTCTGCCCCACACACTGGGGGTCCTACAGGTGTTCTGTCTCCCAAACTCTGTCAGTGTGTGCGAGTCAGCTAATGCACGTATCTGGCATTTGAGATGGATTCATTTGCATTTTCTCGAGTTCTGTTTAAAGACAAGCGGCGCTGTAAAACGTGCTGTCACTCGGGGTGCAGATATGCCTCGACAGAGAGAGGAGGTTTTTTTTTAGCGGGTGGGATACTAAGGGAAAGTTTTGAGGTTGTGTGAGACGTAGTCGTGATTTAAAAGCACCGAACATTTCTCTTCCGCTGAGGGCGAAAAGAAAAGAGCTGTTTAAACTCCAGGGAAGAGAAATGATCTTCTAACCTTGCCCGCTCCCGATCTCTCACCTCCTCATTTCACACTCCATTTCAGGACCACATCTCCTCCTCCTCCTTTTCCTACCCCACAGTGGCCGTTACAGCTCCCTCTCTGAACGCTGTAGCATGCTACTGCATTTCTATTGGGTTACTGCGGGCTGCTACGGTTATTTGGATTAGTTATCAAACAGGAACGCATATACGCAAACCCATTCTTTATTAATGAATTCATTCTTTTATTAATTCTGTTGTATCACTGCTATGATCGAAATGACCGATTCACAATTGACGCTACGCTCGCTAGCTTGCTTTGTGGTTTTGAGGCTGCTAGTTTAACAGTGGTTGCCGTGGTAACCAGTGCGCAGCGAGGCGATGAGATACTTGACTCAGAACTTTTTTTTTTTTTTTTTTTTGTCATAGGCTCCATACGTACAAAAAACAGCCTCGTGAAATCATTTGAAGAACGCACCGGAGTCGCACCGCTGTTTGGGATACGTTTTTTTGTTTTTGTTTTTGTTTTTTTTGACACTTCCCCAGTTTGACATACACTATTGCTTACGTATTTGCTCCGAGTGTGTTCCAGATAAGATTTCATCAAACTGTTTTGATGTTTTTCCTCACTTTTTTAAAACCTGTCCACTCCTTTAAAATACTTATCTCTGGTTATAGCACAGAGAGAGAGAGAGAGACGTGAGAGGCACTGAGCGTGTATGTGGGTGTGTTTCATAAAACCTTCCTGCCCTTTCCATTCCTCAGACTGTATCTTTGGCACTGTACCCACTGTGGCTTAAATGAACAGACAAAAGAAACTTGCGTTGAGCACCACAATGCTTCCTAATGACGTCAGTCCAGTTTGAGTCACGCTCCACAGTTCTGTTGATGCACTGCTCTCTGAAGATGTGTGTTATGGGTCCTGTAAATGGGTCTTGTCTGTGTGCAGGCATGCTGAAGATCCACTCCGGTCAGTCCAGTTCCCAGCAGACCGTGCTGACCATTCCGGCCAATCAGCTCAAGCAGCTGGGCGTTGGCTCCGCCTCCGGGAGCCTTCAGACCATCCTCATGCCCGTCAGCAAAGGTAACGCCTGCACTCCTCACAAACAAACACATGCAGACATACACACACACACAGAGTTCACTATCTTCATATCTTTTGGCATAAACCATGAAACCGAAAAGATAAACAGAGAGAGAGAGAGAAGGAGAGAGTGAGAGAGAGAGAGAGAAGGAGAGAGTGAGAGAGAGAGAGGGAAGGAGCAAGAAAGCAATATGGGAATACAAATGCCATCTCAGACGTGTGCACATTTCTTGCAATTTTGATGGACGGATGGATGGATGGATAGATGGATGGACAGATGGATGGATGGACTGGCTGACAGATCGATGAGCCAGGCCATTCTCACACTCTGTTTCCCTGAATAAATACAGAGAATGTATTAGGTTGGCATACTGAACGGGAGAGAGAGCAAACTCTCTGCAAGAAGTCTCTATTAGGCGCAGTGATCCAATACACGGACTAATCAAACTAATTAAAGGATTCAGACGCTTTAAACAAATTCTTTACCTTTTCTCCTTACTCACAGAACTCTGTGTTTTTTCTCTTCACTCACAGAGCAACTTCCACTTATCCCCTCACTCACAGATCTCTATGTCTTCCCCTCAATCACAGATCTGTGTCTCCCCTTCACTCACAGATCTCTGTGTCTCTCCATCACTCACAGATCTCTGTGTCTCCCCATCACTCACAGATCTCTGTGTCTCCCCATCACTCACAGATCTCTGTGTCTCCCCATCACTCACAGATCTCTGTGTCTCCCCTTCACTCACAGATCTCTGTGTCTCCCCATCACTCACAGATCTCTGTGTCTTTCCCTCAATCACAGATCTCTGTGTCTTCCCCTCAATCACAGATCTCTGTGTCTCCCCATCACTCACAGATCTCTGTGTCTTTCCCTCAATCACAGATCTCTGTGTCTCCCCTTCACTCACAGATCTCTGTGTCTCCCTCTCTCTCACAGAGCTCAAAATTGCAAGAAATGAAGCCGGAATTGCGAGAAATAAACTCTGTACTCCGAGAAACAAAGTCGCAATTAAACAAACTTTTTTTTGTAAATGTGGTGGAAACAGGCTTCCGTACATGACCGCCTGGTATGGAATGAACAAACTGACTCGCTGTCTTGGTGAAGGAGATCACGTCATCTCCTGACACAGAGTTAATGGGTCCCTTTTTCCTTTTTTTTTTTACTCTGTAACGGAGGCAATTTAAATCGTAGCAAAGTAAAATACCTCAAAATAAACACGCTTCAATAAAAGTAAAACTGCAGTTTTCTAAAAAAATACTCAAAAAAGTATAAGTAGAGCAGTTGTCCTGTGTTACCTCCATCCCTCCTCACAGACGTGTACTGTCTAGTTTGTCTTGGTAGAACAGAATCAGATCTGACTGAAAACGTAGCCCTTATTAAGCCTTCAGCAGAGAAAGCGGCCAGGGTTAACACCCACTGTCTTTACATTCAGTAAGGCCAAGCAGAGGCATCAAACTCCTGCTAGACATTCTCCCACAAGAGAGACAGTTATTTTAAAATGATTCTTGCTCAAATGTATTTATTTATTTATTTATGTACTGATTTAGAGACAGGGCAGTGTTGGGAACTGACTATGCCTGTCTGTTGAATGTTTATCGATCAAACACACCACGGTTAGTGTTAAAGAGAGACAGAAAGCTCTGTCCACACACACACACACACACACACGCTGCTGCATGTCCTCTGGCTTTGTGTGAGAGAGGATTTGGGGTCAGGTACGGGGTGAAATATTGAAATTGTGTTAGTGAAAACGCTGGCATTAGGAGAGGGTTTGTGAATGCTTTGCTGCAGTAGTTGGCAGGTGTATTCTGTGAAAGGTCTGTGTTCTGAATGCCTCTTTCAGGTTGAATCAGAGGTTGTGTCAGAGAGGAGGCGTGTGGGGAGTGTGTGAGGGAGACTTGACTTTCCTCACTGGTTGACTTTAGCCTTGACCGCGTGAGCGTTCTCCTGTTTCACTGCTCTAAATGTTCTCTCTTACAGTCACTCTTTTTCTCATCTCTCTCTCTCTCTCTCTCTCTCTCTCTCTCTCTCTCTCTCTCTCTACCTCTCTCTCTACCTCTCTGTCTCTCTCTCTCTCTCTCTCTACCTCTCTCTACCTCTCTCTCTCTCTACCTCTCTCTCTCGCTACCTCTCTACCTCTCTCTCTCTCTCTACCTCTCTCTCTCTCTACCTCTCTACCTCTCTCTCTACCTCTCTCTCTCTCTACCTCTCTCTCTCTCTCTCTCTCTCTACCTCTCTCTCTCTCTCTACCTCTCTCTCTCTCTACCTCTCTACCTCTCTCTCTACCTCTCTCTCTCTCTACCTCTCTACCTCTCTCTCTACCTCTCTCTCTCTCTACCTCTCTCTCTCTCTCTCTCTCTCTCTCTACCTCTCTCTCTCTCTCTGTGTCTCTCTCTCTCTCTCTCTCTCTCTCTCTCTCTCTCTCTCTCTCTCTCTCTCTCTCTCTACCTCTCTCTGGTTGGTTTAATAACTGTGCTGCTCTGATTGAATGTCATTGATTTGTCTGAGAGCAGGACAAAATGGACTCTGTAAGAGAGTGCTCTCTTTGTGTGTCTGTGTCTGTGTGTGTGTGTGTTCATGAGTGTGTGTGCTGGTTTCCTGTTATAGCATACCTGTTTCTAGGCAACAGTGTGGTGATGGAGGGGTGGGGTTTTTTTTTTTTCTCTGTGAGTTTGAACTACACTGACCTGAGTTTACACCGGTACAAACACCACAGCACGCTCTAATGAAAGAAGAAAATGACCTGTTTTTATTGATTTAAAGAAATGTACTCTTCACTTTAAACTGGCTTTAATTTCCCTCTCTCTCTCTCTCTCTCCCTCTCTCTCTCTCTCTCTCTCTCTCTCTCTCTCGGTGCCGGCGTGTGTGTGCTGTGTATGGGGCAGTGGTCCAGTCCAGTTCTGGATCCAAAGCTCCAGCCAGCAGTACTAACAACAGTAGTTCTGCCCAGAGTGGAGTCACTCCGTCAGCTTCAACACCAACCACTATAACTCACGGTGAGAAACACACACACACACACACCCACACACACACACACAGCCTATACGTTTGTTTATATGAAAAAGTGTGTATATACCCCGTGTGTAAATGTGATTTGCAGTGCAGAGATGCGGTCATCTGTGCAGTATTGTAATATTACTTGTGTTCTGTGTTTAGTGAAAACAGAGCCTGGTTTGGTGAGCTCCAGTCATACCACTCCCACACTCCAGACCTCTACCCCAACGCCGTCTACATCAGCCACCGTATCCACGACAACAGCCCCCGTATCCACGACAACAGCCCCCGTGTCCACCAGCACAGCAGCCACTGTTAAAGTGGAACAGGGCACAGAGGCTTCTCACGAGCTTATAAAGTATGGACACTTTACAGGACCACACACACACGCACCCGCACACACACACACACACACACACACACACTTACACGCGCACGCACACACACACACACACACTTACACGCGCACGCACACACACACACACACTTACATGCACACGCGCACGCACACACACACACACACACACACACTTACATGCACACGCGCACGCACACACACACACACACACACACACATATATATATATATATATATATATGTATGTATGTATGTATACACACGCACACAGCTCTCTCACACAGCTGGACTGATGTACTCACTGTTTGGCCCTCCAGAGAGTGATTCCTTAGCTGGGTGGTGCATTTGTGTTGGGAAAGTGAAACACTGTGATAATTAAATAATCGTCCCTGTCACTGCCACGTTTTCCCCTTCCTTTCACTGATAAACATTTATTTTGCCTTCTCCACCAGACGGGGATTATACACTGATCACGTTGTCATAGCATATCCAAACTCAGCTACTGCAACTTCTGATTCTTTTTCTCTGTCTGTCTTTCTCTGTCTGATCATTTCTCTTTCTCTCTCTCTCTCTCTCTTTCCTTCTTTCCTTCTTTCTTTCTTTCTTTCTTTCTGTCCAGTTCTGAACACATAGAGAACCTGACACAGTTGCTGACAGCGGCAGTGAAGAAATTCCCCCTGATCCTGCATGAAAAGAGTGAGTGTCTATGAACACACGCACACGCATGCACACTACCACACTCACACACACTCACATACACACACGCACGCACACACACATACACACACCTGCACACACACGCGCACACGCACATACACACACACCTGCGCACACACACGCGCACACACACACACACACACACACTACCACACTCACACTACCACACTCACACACACACACACACACTCTCACGCAAACGCACATGCACACACATATAAATGCACATGCACACGCACACAGAACAAGAATCCTGCAAATGCATGTACATTAAAGCCCAATAGGTAAATTAGAGTCAATATGTGTCAAGAGAGTATGGCAGATGTAGAAATGGATACACTGAATGGTATGAGAGAGAGAGAGACAGAGAGAGAGGAGAGAGGGAGAGAGAGACAGAGAGAGAGGAGAGAGGGAGAGAGAGACAGAGAGAGGAGAGAGGGAGAGAGAGAGGGGGAGAGAGAGGGAGAGGGGGGGGGGGAGAGAGAGAGTGTGTTTGTGTATATGTGCGTGTGGGGGTAAAATATGAGAATTGTTTTGATGTATGGTTTTTTTTTTTGTTATTCTCTCAGCTGAGGATTCTCCTCCGTTCTGTGCATCCTCCATTGAGCAGTATTATTCCTGGAACATTGGCAAACGCAGGGCAGCTGAGGTAAGGCACACGTGTGTGTGTGTGTGTGTGTGTGTGTGTGTGTGTGTGTGTGTGTGTGGTTTGACGTGTTCTAGAACCCTCTGTTGAGCACTCTCTCTTTTGTTTTTTGTTTTGTTTTGGGGGTTTTTTCTCAGCCAGGCTTTTTTCGTTTTTAAATCCTCACTTCTCCTGTTTCACTTACTGGGTTTCTCCTCTTTTTTTTTTCTTTTTTTTTTTTTGCTCTGTGTGTTTTTGTTCATGTTTTCGTGGTGACACTAATCCCTGCTTTTGTAAGACTCTGCTTTTGAACAAGCTCTCCCTGTATGTCCCATTCTGACTCTGTCCCTAACTCCTACTCTCTCTCCTCTCTCCTCTCTCCTCTCTCTCTCTGTCTGTCATGGCCTGTTCTCTGTGTGCGTGTGTGTGCGTGCGTGTACCTGTATGTTTTATATTGATTCTCATGCCCTGTTCTCTGTGTGTGTGTGTGTGTGTCTAGTTGCAGAGAGCAGTGGCAGTCAAAAGACTGGTACAGGATGTTTTGGATAAAGCCCCTCGGCTGCAGGCCATCTCTCCACCCAAAACCAGAGAGGTGGTGCAGTGGTGTCGTCACCGTGGTTACACTCCCCCCGACCCCGAACCCCGCCGCTCTGAAGAGAACTCGATAGAGGACATTCTCACACAGATAGACAGCGAACCAGGTTAGACACACAGTGCTGTGTGTGTGTCTGTGTGTGTGTATGTTTCTTTGTGTGTCAGTGAGGCTAATGAATTGAGCCCATTGTTGAGTGTGTGGGTGTGTGTGGGTGTGTGTGTGTGTGTGTGCATGCACATGTGCGTGTATTTTACAGATGGTTTGGCCGACACAAAGCCCCTCTGTTTGTTTGTTCTCTGATGATGTCATTATGTCAGTGTTGTGCCACATTAACGCTGCCCACAGAGCCGCCCACTGCTCTCAGACCACTCCCACTCTGCTGTCAGAACCGCCCACTGCCCTCAGACCACTCCTGCCGTGCTCACAGAGCTGCCCCCTGCTCTCAGACCACTCCCACTCTGCCCACAGAACTGCCCCCTGCTTGCAGACCACTACTGCTCTGCCCACAGAACCGCCCACTGCTCTCAGACCACTCCCACTCTGCCCACAGAGCCGCCCACAGCTCGCAGGGCACTCCCAATCTGACACTCTATCAGCCAGTCGTGTTGGACTGATGCTGCTTTTGGCCTGTTACAAACTGTGTGGTGTGGTGTGTTGTTGTGTAGTAATGACTGTTGTATCGTAGAGTGTAGTTGTGTTTTACTGACTGTGTTGTACTGTAGAGTTTAGTGGTGTGGCAGTGGCTGTGTTGTATTGCAGAGTGCAGGTCCACTGTGTTAGACTGTGAGATGGTCTATATCTGTGTAGTAATGGCTATGTTGTATTACATAGCATAGGTCCACCCTGTTAGACTGTGAGATGGTGTGTAGTTGAATAATTCTGACTGTGTTGTATTGCAGAGTGCAGGTCCACCCTGTTAGACTGTGAGATGGTGTATAGTTGAATAATTCTGACTGTGTTGTATCGCAGAGTGCAGGTCCACCCTGTTAGACTGTGAGGAGCTGTGTCAGAGGCTGGAGCAGTTACAGAGGCTGTTAAAAACCGAACCAGAGAACGAGGACGAGGAACCCATCGACATCATCAGCATCACCAACCCACCCACCAGGGTCAAGGTCAAACAAGAGCAGGAAGAGGCGGAGCAAGAGCCCAAGTACTTCCTGGCCCCGTGCCCCTCGGCTCAATTTGTGAGGGAAACGGCCGAACAGGTGAGAGACCAGAGAATTCCCTGTTACCCTGGGAAACAAGTGTGGACTAAAGATTCCTTGTGGAAAGCTTCTGTGGTTGCATGTGTTATTTGTATGTCAAGTCAACAGTTGAACTCTCTGTCTCTCTCTCTCTCTCTCTCTCTCTCTCTCTCTCTCAGATTGGTGTGTCGTTTGAGCCAGTAGAGGTGGAGAAGAATGTGTTTGCTCCGGTGGTGGAAGCCATGATTCTGAAGGTGTGTGTGTTGTGTGTGTGTGACAGAGAGACAGAGAATCAGCAGTGATAACACACAGTGTGGATGATGATAATGTCCCGCAAAGAGAACAGTTTACCATGGGCTTCTCCTCATACACCACACTCACTGTGCTCCTGTGTGGGTATACAGTGATAACACAGTATTGCCTGTCTTTTGATTCATTTCAGAGTAGGGCTGTCACGATATACCGGTATTGACGATAACGGTGATATTTAAAAAATGAAATATTGTTATCGTGTTAATAATACACATACGATAATATCATTAACTAGTGATGCATTTCCACGAGAAAATGCAAATGTGATTGTGCCGCAGCATCATCGAATCTTAACTGTAGAAATACTGGATCTCTGTCCAGCTGAAGTGTAGTCACGGAGCAAAAGACCACTGAATCCAGCTATCGACTGCCCCCCGCAATCCCTTGTCGTAGCACTAGAGACTTAAAACTTTCCCCATTCCAATGAGTGGACCGATCAAACAATCAGCAGTCAGCAAAAATAATACTTAAAAACGATAGCAAATGTTCCTATCAAAAGCTCTGTACCTTTTGCAAAGAACCAGTGATTCTCAGCCACATAAGAGTGGACCAATCAAGAGCCATATATGAATGGACCGATCAATTAGCTGTGCACAAGCACACTACAGGGCATTAGGACGGACCCGTTCCCGCTGGAATGGGATCGATATCGTGAAAACTGCGGGAGTAGAAGCGCAAGCTCTCTGCAAGTGATTTTGTTTCAGACGACACTGTATTGATGGCAGATGTTAGGCCTTTGGGATCTTTTGTTTATCAGTTCATCTGGTTGCCTTTTAGCTATCCATTAACTAGTGTAATTGTGCTTTTCATACGCTTTCGTACAGTTATGGTTACAGACTCTCCACCTCACTACACTTGTATTTTAAGTGTAATTTGCCAAAAAAGAGACAAAACACACAGTAAACAAATTTAAAGATGAATTTGACTGATAGCATTATTATTATTATTATTTTGTTCAAATGTTCTATAGATATCGCGATAATATCATTATCGTGAATTCTTTTGGCCATGATAATCGTGTAGTGAAAATCTGATATCGTGACAGAGTAGGATTTGAATAGTTTCACAGTGTTTTGTTACTGGCTCAAAATGAAATTGTTTAGAATTGTCATTAGGGATTACATTTCAATAGTCTAAAGTGTTTGCTCATGACAGTTTACGTTATGCGCTCAGAGTTGGGTAAATCTTGAAAGAAAAAATTTCATTTTCATTTGAATTTTTAAAACTTGTTTATTTTCACCTTTATCAGTTTAACTGATAACCTAAGTCAGATCAGCCTTTGAATTTCCGTGCCAAATCTGACAGTAACAGTCTGTATTTTTGCATTGAAATGTGTGTAAAAAGACACTGTGTATAAAACTGTCTTTATTTGTGAGGACTCTGTGTGTAACACTGTTTTGCTCTGACAGTGTTCAATACTGTCTTAGTTTGTGGAGAAACATTGTGCTAAACTAACCTTGTTGTAGGAACACCATGTAAAATTTTGTTTTTATGGGGACTGTGTGTAAAACTGTCCTATTTTGTAGGCAAGCTTTGTGTGAAACTGTCCTAGTTTGTAGGTAATCTTTGTGTAAAACTGTGTTAGTGTGTAGGTAATCTTTGTGTAAAACTGTCTTAGTTTGTAGGTAATCTTTGTGTGAAACTGTTTTAGTTTGTAGGTAATCTTTGTGTGAAACCGTCCTAGTTTGTGGAGAAGCTGTGTGTTAAACTGTCTTTGTCTCCATCACAGGCCACAGAGCAGTTTGCCAGTGAAATCCTGAGGGAATCTCTTGCCAGTGCATATGCAAAATCCCCTCAAAACAGGCAAGTGTCCTCCTCATTTCTACATCCATCAAACCATGCATCCATCACTCCATCCACTCCTTCCTCCATCTCTCCATCTCTCCATCTTCACATTCAGGTATTCATCTGTCCCACCTCCAGCACAGAGGTCATTCCATTCATCCCTCTGGCTGTCCACCCCAATAACTCTCCATCTGTTTTTCCAGCTGTTTACCGACTCCATGCATCCATTAATTCATCCTGTTCATTCCTCTGGTGTCCTATTTAAAGCGAATCTTCCCTCAGTCCAAGTACTAGCTTTTAACTCCGACACGTGACTCCGCCCCCTCAGGCTGTCCCATATCTCACCATAAAGAATGTATAGAACAGACAGAACTTGGACTGAAAGGCATGGAGCATGCCCAGTGGGACATATTGCTATGAGTGGCGAGAGAATGGTCTGATGGGAATTGGAGTCCATTTCTGTCTGAGAGAGTGAATCAGCAGCCGCCAGTGTGTCCATCCACATTAGTGTTAACTGAAGACATGAAGGTTTCATTCTGGAATGTTCTAAAGCACAGTTTGGGGAGTAAACACTGTGTTAATAACGTCTGTCTGTCTGTCTGGCAGGGCACCCAGAGAGATCTCATCCATGAACATTCACCAGGCAGTGAGCAGTATTCCCACCTGTGACTTCCTCACGAACAGGTACTGTCCCTGTCTCTCTCTCTCTCTTCATTTTCCTCTCAGCCCTGGCTTCTTACTGCATCACTGAACACATAAATCATGCATACGCTGAGATTCCATACTGTACATTAAGGTAAAAATAGAGCCTTAACATGGACAATGAATCGGTGCTTAAATCACATTTATCATCACTGACCATGTGTAGCTTAACTCTCTGTAAAGAGTGAAAGAGGAAAGGTGATCTTAATGGCTGTCCTTAACTGTTGGTTTATTAGGCACATGGGCGTCTTGCTGAAAGACTGAAGATAGGCTGTAACAATACAAATACAGCCCGAAACACCAGCCTGGCAACAAACCACTCACCTCTGCCACAGCACCTACGGACACCTGGCAATCTCTGACCAATCACAGACACGATGTCCTCTCCCTCGACCGTGTCACAGTGCAACGGAACCGTTGCCCCGGACTACGGAATTCTAGAATCAAATTGAATCAGAGTTAGAATTTAGAGTTCTGTCGACAGTTACAATGGTGTAATTCCACAAATGATGTCATAACCTCTGCTCTTCTATGGCCTTATCTTTGTCTCCCCCACTCTCTGTCTCTCTCTTTCTTTCTCTCTGCCTCTCTCTTCCTCTGTCATCACTGGTGTTTGGATTGTTTTGTGCTGGAGTAAATGTATCTCGATGTCCTGTGGACTAGTTAAGAGTTGAAGAACATTCTTCTAAAAAAAAAAAAAAAAACAAAAAAAAAAAAAAACCTCACAAATTGCAGAACAAAAAACAAACACACACACACACACACACAGAGCATCCCAGTGGTGTCAAACACAGGCATCGTGATCAAACTCAGTCATAGAATGACAGTATGTAAGAACTATCACCAATCACAACACAAACTGAACAACTCCGTTCCTCTGGATGTCCGTGCTGTTTTTACCCTTCCCTCACTGTCCACCCTGTTAACCACAGTATTCTAATGCATTATGTCCTCTGGGTATTGGTAACATGCGGGCCTGGTTTTCCTCAAACGCAACAGTTTCTCGTATTACGTGTCAGTAGGGACTGGCAGTCTATACACGCATTCTCTCATTTACGTGGTTTACAAGGACCTTGTATTGGAAGAGGGGAGTTCTGTCAGCATTCTTTCTGATTTAACTTCAATGCCTTACATGTCTCCAAATAGTTTTCTGGATGTACAAGATTTAAAGGGCATAGCAACTCCTAAAACCAGCAAGTCCAGTCCCTTTTTTTTTTCTTTCCCATGTGCCCATCCCAGCATACCAGTCAGGAGAAGATGGATGTTGTGTGTCGTCCGCTGTAGAAGTGAAGAAGTTTCCCTGACGTGTTTCGTCATGAACCGAAGTGTCTTTATCGGTCGGCGCGCACGGCACGGTGGAAACGTCATGTTAGAACATTCCGAGAGTGTTCCGTGTTTCACTGTCTTGGCCGCTCTCTGACGTAAGAGCTACATAAGCTAAAGCTAACGCTTAAATGGGAAAACGACGTCCGTCTGTGGCCCAGAAACGTTCAACGTTGTGCTGTTCCGTACCGCGCTGGAGAAATTGTCTGGAAAAGACCGAGTCGTGGATATTTCAGCGGGAGTTTACCGAGAGAGGAAGTGCAGAGATATGCGTGAGGCAGGCAGGGCTTTGTGTGATGGTTGGACTAATGTGGTGTCTGTGTGCTGTTATCTCTATAGGACTCTGTCAGACATGTAAACATGCCTGTTACCCACAGTGTAACAGCTTTTGTTTGTTTGTTTGTTTGTTTGTTTTGTTTGTTGGCTTTACTAACAGTATGTTTAGGTTAATGTCACAGATTAAGCAACCAGCAACCATGTGTGTGTGTGTGTGTGTGTGTGGGAGGGGAGGGGGGGGGTAGGTTTGAATGTCTGTGTGTGTTAGGGAATATGTGTTAAAATGTGCATGAGTTGTGTCATAATAAATTGTCTGTGTGTGAATGTGTGTCTGTCTGTCTGTGTGAGTGTGTGTGTGTGTGTGTCTGTCTGAGTGTGTGTCTGTGAGTGTGTGTGTGTCTGTCTGTGTGAGTGTGTGTCTGTGTGTGTGTGTGTGTGACTGTATGTGTGTGTGAGTGTGAGAGAGAGAGAAAGGATGTGTTTTCTTGCTGCACAGTGAAACTGAACTGAAAGACTCCGTTGCCAGTTTTGCTGAGACTGTACGCATTGTAGAATTTCTATGACCCTTTTTTGGCATTCTTTTTCATTTTCATTTCCAGTTTGCACCAAAAAATTATGACTATTCTTGTATTAAAATAATGGACCTACCACACATTATGCCTTTGGTTTTTTTCTTCATTGTCTGAATGTGGCTCCTTACCAGAAAGATACTCACACACACACACACACACACACACACATTCACAAACACATTCACATTAGAGCAGTCATACCATGCTTTCTTATTGCTGTTGTTTTTCTCATAAGCTTTCAGTGAGGTAAAGCCTAGACCAGTCTGAAGAGTTATGTCTGACATCATAGTTCACCACACAACCTCATCCACACAAGAAGTGTGTGTCTTTTTTCTTTTTTCTCTATACATACACACATGGTCCATGGTCTTCATGTTTTGACCACACACACACATTTTCTCTCTTTCCTTCTCTCTCTCTCTCTCTCCTTTCCCTGTGGGTTGTGGAGAATTGGCCTGATGGAGACTGCATGCTGAGTTGGCCTGGCTGACGCTGCCCTGTGTAGATGGAGAACAGAGGTTGTTGGGGATGGACAGTGTGATGCGCTTTTCCTTTTTTCTAGAGGACTTCTCTCGTTCAACGTGTCTGTTTTTACACTGCCTCATCTCTTCTCCTGCTCTTTTTTTCCTCCCTGAAAAGGGACTGATGAAATTGGGGTAGGGAAGGGTAGAGTGAAAATTCAGTGGGAATGAAAGGATTATGGGGATAAAACAACACTTCCTGCTACACAGACCTAAATCATCCATCTGGCTGTAAGAGGAGAGGGAGAGAGAGACAGGGGGAGAGAGAGACAGAGAGAGGGAGAGAGAGAAAGAGGGAGAGACAGAGAGAGGGAGGGGTCATTCTAAAATCTAGTCAGTATATTTCTTTCTTTCACGGCCAGTCCGTTTGAGTTTGATGAGTTGTGTGTGTCGGTCAGGAGTGCTCCCCGGGCGTTAAAGGGGAGGTAGTCGTGTGTTTCCTCGTGTCTGTGAATGTTTCAAACACAGTCGGCTGTACCGTGTGCTGACAGGACTTTGGCCTCACACACAGAACTCTCAAACAAACCGCCTTAGAGTACCTCACTGCTCCCACTGAGAGGAGAAAGCTGAGTGTGTGTGTGTGTGTGTGTGTAAGAGGATGTGTTTGTCTTGCTGCGGGGTACTGCGATTTTTACCCCTTGCCCTCAGTCACTTGGTATGACCTGTTACCCCTGCCCTTAGTGACTTGGTATGACCTGTTACCCCTGCCCTCAGTGACTTGGTATGACCTGTAACCCCTGCCCTCAGTAACATGGTATGACCTGTTACCCTTGCCCTCAGTCACTTGGTATGACCTGTAACCCCTGCCCTCAGTCACTTGGTATGACCTGTTACCCATGCCCTTAGTGACTTGGTATGACCTGTTACCCCTGCATTCAGTGACTTGGTATGACCTGTTACCCCTGCCCTCAGTGACATGGTATGACCTGTTACCCCTGCCCTCAGTGATTTGGTATGACCTGTTCTGTCTGCATATGCCTGTGAATGGTCTTTATGTAACAGGTCATAGTGGTGTGTGAACAGCACTGTGGATGGCCAGAGCAACCAGCAGAGCCATGAACACGCTGCTCGAAAACAGAGAGCCAGCCAGAGAGAGGACTTATGTAAGACTAGCACTAAGGTAATGCTATTAATATCTCACACACACACACACACACACACACACACACACACACTGCGGAGTGGTACTGTGTCGCCGAAGAGGCAGCCAAGACTAATGTAGAAAGTTCTGTCCAAAGCCTCTTTTACAACAGCATTTCAGAGTTTCACTTTACAGAGGTTTTTTTAATTATTTTTCTTAATTCACTTTTTTTTTGTCCATTTGTTACTTTGTTAATGGGATGGTTGTCATTGCTAAGAATTTGCTTGAGATTTTGAAATTTGTATCAAAATAATTTTTATTACCTTGAAATGGACATTTATAAATTTAACCAACCTTTTGTTTGGCTCCAATGACACAAACACTGAGAAAATTAGACACGTTTTAAGAACCTAATATATATTTTTATTTCATCATAATACAATCCATGTTTTTTTTTTTTCAGTCCTAAAATTTCTTGTGACAACAAATGTACAAAATAAACGAGGTTCTTTCTCAGAAGTGTTTTCTAATTCAATATAAATCAAATAAATACCTCCAGCTGAGGGTTAATCATTAATAAAAGTCTTTGAAATTAATGTCAAAGCATACATTTTGAGCATTCAATTGGCCTAAGCATCAGCATAACTATTTACTAGCATTTCATTAGAGCTAATTAATAAAAGCAAACACAGGTCATTCCAGTTCACACACACACACACAGAACACACACAGGGATTACACACAAAGCAGCCATCTTGCTTTTTGCAGCAACTAACATTGCAAACAAACAAACAAACAATCAAACAAAATAGCTTGTTCAAACTATTCAGCAAACATGCAAATTTGCACTCCCCTCTAAAAAAAATCTCAGACTTTCTATAAAGGAGTGGAGACTTTGTCTCCACCACAAACTTGTTACTGAAGACTTTGAGTCCCCCCCCAGACTTCTCTCTGAAGACGTGACAGTGTTACAGACTCTCTCTGAAGACGTTACAGTGTTACAGACTCTCTCTGAAGACGTTACAGTGTTACAGACCCTCTGAAAATATTACAGCATTACAGACTTGCTGAAAATGTTACAGCGTTACAGACTCTGAAGACATTACAGCGTTACAGACTCTCTCTTAAGACGTGACAGTGTTACAGACTTGCTGAAGATGTTACAGCATTACAGACTTGAACGCTGAGTGGATGTACATTTCAAACACACAGACATTTCCTTGCATAGATTTCACATTGTGTGACGTTGAGCATTCACCTTGTCATTATGTCTCACTGGGTTAGTTTGGCAGAATGATCCGGAAAAGAGAGAGACAGACAGACAGACGGAGTGATCACATGTTGAAGATCCTGGAACCACTCTGAAAGACAGCAGAAGGGTTTGGAGACAGTTTGGTCCTCACAAGCTGCTCCTGCAAAACAGAACATATGGAATTTGAAAATGTTGCCTTTAAAAGCATAAACCAAATGGAAAGGGTCCGCTGTCGCTTTCCTGTCAGGCTTTGAGTTTTCAGAGGCCAAGAAAAACACGGTTCCAATCCCAACACTAAAGAAACCGTGTCTTGGGTGCTTGATCATAGAGGAGCCAGGTCGACAGCTAAAGGTTTAGTGCTTCACACTAACACAGCATAATGTATTCTATTTTTATCATCATCTCAATATGAATTTCCACACTTAACGCCTCACGCGGGGCTGCGATACCATGGCGGCCGCGACTGATGAGGCTGTAGAGTTGACGGAGCGACAGAGAGCAGAGGAGTGGCCTTACCCCGACATCGCCCACACGCCAGTCGACAGCGCACACCGACTGTCTGAGCACTGGCATAAGCAGAGTGGGATGGGCAGAGATGCCAAGAGAAACACGACAAGACGCACACGAAACACACGTGACACGTGGTCGAGGAACAAACTGGGGAGATACATGGTCCCGTACAAACAGCCAGGGGGGAGAAGGGAAGTGGAACAGCGACAGGTGATTGGTACCAGAAAAGGAGAATCACATCTGTCCTCTGGCAGGACTTTGGTTATAAAACAGACGACTGTTTCATGTCAATACTTTGGTTATGAAACAGACGACTGTTTCATGTCAATACTTTGGTTATAAAACAGACGACTGTTTCATGTCAATACTTTGGTTATGAAACAGACGACTGTTTCATGTCAATACTTTGGTTATAAAACAGACGACTGTTTCATGTCAATACTTTGGTTATGAAACAGACGACCATCCGGCAGAGGCAGGTTCTGTGTCGATTAATGGTGGCTGCTTAAAGGGGGAAAACAACGAACCAGTATCATCATTAAAAATACCACGAAACATTCTGTTCATTTGCAGAATCTAAATGTACAGCATGAACAGTCAGAGACACATTTGAAATGGTACATTTTTAATCTTTTTAGTATCTCTCATCTCCATTACACAGCTCATGTTTTCTCCATATCATGCAGTGCTGCTTCAGAGATCAGGTCATTCATTTTTAGAGTCTGATTTCTGATCTTAAGTAGTAATCTGACGGTAATCTGACGGTAATCTTTTTGCTTCGTCATGTCACCCTCACAGCCTCACACGCCATTCAAGCCACAAGACTGTTCCGCAGTCATATCGCCTCTGAGAGTCCAAAGATCTTCGCCCACACTGGTTAAGTAAGGTTCAACTTCATCATTCTAGCCGTGAGATATCGTTTATGTCTGCTCGACGCTCCGTCCTGTGCGTCATATGAAACGCTGCGGTCTCTTCCTGATGTGTTTAAAGACTCTGCTGAAGGTTAAAAACAGGACCATGAAATAAATGAGGAAAAACAGAACAGTACAGGAGAGCACCTGATCCTCTTTCCTCAGAGTCAGGATGGTTCTGATAACAATTATGGCAATGATTTATCGATTAATATCGAACGACGATATTAAGACCGTGATCATGGTACATAACTAGGCTGAAGCTTTTCTTGAATTAAAAATATAAAACTTCTGTCAGATTGCGTTCTCTTGCTGTGTAGACTTTGCCGTTAACTATTGGAGTGCGAGAGAAGTTTTTCTGTTCTGGTATTGTAAGTGTAATCTGTGAGGTATGTGTTTGGTTCTGGTGTTCTGAGTCGGGTGTCTGGTGAGATGTCTGGAGACAATCTGTTTGTGCAGTGTTAAATGGACTTCTGCTGCCAGGGGAAACTGGATCCACTGTGGCATGTAAAGGCACTGCCTGAGTTCAGTTTGTGAAAGACCACACAAACACAAACACACACAGAGACTTTGCGCTGTGCTTATGCACCTGTGATGCTCTCTGGTAATTAAGGCTCTCTGTAACTCATCACACGTCTACAAAATGGGCCGTAATCCATCCAGTCTCTCCTCTCCTGCTCTCTCTGTTTCTCTCTCTCTCTGTGTTTCTCTCTCTCTCTGTTTCTCTCTCTGTTTCTCTCTCTCTCTCTCTGTTTCTCTCTCTGTTTCTCTCTCTCTCTCTCTGTTTCTCTCTCTGTTTCTCTCTCTGTTTCTCTCTCTCTCTGTTTTTGTCCTTTTATTTCTCTCTCTCTCCACTTTCACTGTAGCTTCTCAAGGCTTGCATCACTTTCTTTATCCATCTTTTACTGTATTCATCAACCTCTGTCACTCTCATTCACTCTCTCTCTCTCTCTCTCTTACTTGCTCTCGCTCTCTCGCTCTCTCACTCGGTCCCTCTCTACAGCCTCTCCCCCCCCACCCCACCCACCCCCTCCCTGGATAGAAGCTTTGGCAGTCAGTGCCTCTAATCAGAGGCATCATGGGAAAAACAGAGATGATTCAGAGAAAGAGAAAGAGAGAGAGAGTGAAAACAAGAGCGGGGTGGCCGAGGGGAAAAAAAGAAAATGAGATTTACCGTTTGCTCACTCCTCCGTTCAGCCTTTTAAAACCAGCGTTTAGAGCCTCGTAGAAACCCCCCTGTCTGTGTGAAAAATCCGTTCAGCCTTTTAAAACCAGCGTTTAGACCCTCTTAGAAACCCGTTGTGAAAAATCCGTTCAGCCTTTTAAAACCAGCGTTTAGACCCTCGTAGAAACCCCCCTGTCTGTGTGAAAAATCCGTGCCTGTGATATTTCTCGCTGGGAAACAACACACTGGAGCAGGGAAACCAGAGAACCAGCCAATGCTACTGTCATTTGACACTCCTGTTTGCAGCCAAAAAAACCCCTGAATTTAAGAGGTACAAGCCAAAACTCCAGGGTTTTGTAGCCCGTAAGACAAACCCCAGTCTGTTCACATGTGTGTGTGTGTGGAGAAGCAGCCCAGAGAAATGAGCAGGGCTTGTGTCCATCTCACGGTCTCTGGCCAGCAGCTTAGGGGATTACAGATCGGAATGTTCTGGAACTGTAACCATATACTATACTGTTGTAAAACATCCTGTTGTTGCGCAATGTTAATTAAAGATTTATTTTACATCAGTTAGCATCTGTAATGTAACACTGTTTGTGTGCTTAAGAGTGCTCTTATAACAGTGTTTACTCTAGTGAGTGTTGACTAGAAAAAGTGTCTACATACATGATGCATGATTAACACTTGTAGAGTCAATTTATACTTTGAATGCATTATTAGAATGAGCCAGCAACCGTTTTTGTTGATTGTCACTACATTCTCCTATATTTATTATCAGAGTTTAACTCTAATCTGTGACTATTACTTTTACTGAAGATATGGACAGACACATAGCTGTGGCCTGCACAGAGATCGGCTCAGAAATACTGCTGAGTGTTGAAGTCATGGTTATAAAAAATGATTACAGTGCTAAGTGTAAATAAATTCATGAAATTATTTTGGAAATAACAAGACTGTATTACTCGATTCAAAGGGGGATACTCAGACGTGTAAAATGGACTGTGTCACACCGTTTTCCGAGTCTCTGGGCTGCGGTACATTTAACCGGGGGTACAGATGGCCAAAAACCCGAAACGTACCGTACCGTACCGTACCGCTGTGAGAGCGGATCTCGAGGCCCTAACACCTCGTCCGATGCTACTTCTACTGACGGTCGTTCGAGTCGCAAAATGCTGCTTCCGTGACTAGTTAAAAAGGAGTCTTTGACTTTGCACCAAGTGTGTTGAAATAACTTCTTACAAAACAGATATTTTTACAAGGACCACATTCCTTGGAGAGTTCATGGCCAGGGAATTAACTCACATCCCTTACTTTATTTAGCCATACCTCTTCTTAATATAGATGGGATGGGTCACTATGCCATCGCGTCCTGTGCCTGGTTAGACTAATATACTTATTTCGGAAATGACGCGATTACCTGTTTAAAAATGAAGCGTCTCCAGCACTTGTACCTGACAGAGGCCGTTTAATGTAAATATCATTAGATTATACTGTCAGCGTGTGACACAAAAGGCACCTTAATGTAACACATCTGTAGACTGGAAAGTTGCCAAAACAAGCCTGTCCACTACTACTAATGCAAATTAGTTTACAAGGAGAATCAAAACCGAAAGCGCAGTGGCATCCAGAGAAATCGAATCCTAAAGAAACAGGCGGAACGTCTGAGACTCTGTAAATATAAACACGCCGCTTTACTCGGAACGCATTATGCCGGAGAGTTTCGGGGGCTATCACTCTCTTCTAATTCAAGAAAAGATACACCACTCAGAGGATGAGGTCATTTACATTTACATTTTTTATCAGCTTAATAGAGAAGTTAAGCAGTTCAATTATTAGTAAACCTACAATTCATTAAGTATTGAACAAAATATCACTTGATATCATTATCAATGAAACAAAAATATACCTCCAGTTACATTATTACTTCGATAATGTTAAATTAATGTAAACTTACAGAATTTCAAATATCTCTTCACAGCGTATCAGGAATGAAGCTCACAATCATAGGTATGAACGGTCGGACGGAGCACGTGACAGTGCGCGAGGACACCACTATTGGTGATCTTAAGGCTGAAATTGAGCAGAAGTTCGAAATACCGTCCTCGAACCAAAAACTATGTACTGAAAACGGACAGAAGATTGTCCTCAGCGATGATTACAAAACCGTGGGCCAATGTGGACTTCACGCAGGGGCCATAGTGACTGTTCTAATCACTCCTACTATCCAAGTCTTCCTGAAAAACGTCTCGGGCATATTGAAAACATATGATGTTGGCCCGAAAGAAACCGTCGACGACTTCAAAATCAAGGTTGAGAGGAAAGAAAGGGTTAAGATCCAGGAACAGATATTGACCTACAATGGCGAAATACTTCAAGACAACTCGAAGGAACTGGCCGAGTACGGCATCACTACAGGAAGCACCATCTTCCTAACGCTGCGCCTCAGAGGGGGGGCAGTAGGATATAGAGGTGTGCAGAAACGTCATGATCTGGATCTGGATCTGCTCAACCAATAAAATCATCTGTCCCTGTATCTGTATTCGGATAGTAGACCAGAAGTCGGCGTGGTTTTTATGGGAAGTCATAAATTGGGCAAATGCTATATTTTGTAACCTAATATTCATTGGCAATGCCATTTTTGTGCCTTAAAAGCATCAGGTTGATTAAATATTGGCATATAATTAATTATGACATATATTTCCACATCCTCATACTGTACTCAGCTCTCTCTCTCTCGCTCTCTCTCTCTATCTCTCTCTTTTTTTGTATTTTTATTCTTAACGAAACTAAGTTTTATGAACTGTCTGAACCGCCAAACCGTCAGCCCTGGAGGACACTGAACAATCAAGCTGAAACTGAAATAAAATGTTTTATAAATCAAAAGATTCTGTTTCGCATTGGATGTATTGATGTGTTAACGTTACTGCAGTTCGCTGGGGAAACATGCATCATTATTTTACAACAGTAAGTTGCGCTTACTCAGTGGGGACGACTACAGAATATAGCAATCACTTTTCAGTAATGTGTAGTAAATGAAACGACTTTCGACTGTTGCTTTTTTTTGATGGAGGAAATGAACACATTCAGCTAAAAACCACAGGTTCTAAGCTTCATTTTGATGTAGGTTGCGGGGGGCGAATGCTTGTTTCGCAAGCTCTCGTACCTGACTCGGTGAGGACGGCTACAGAATAGTGATCACTTTTCAACAGTGTGTAATAAATGAAACGACTAGTTAGTGAAATCAAAGTCCTGTGTTGCAAACAGAACATTTTTATCTTGTGACAATCCACAATGATATGAATCGATTTGAAGAAACATAATGGTTGGCGCGCAGACATTTTTTCCCGAATAATAACGAGCAACTTCGGGTAGAACAAATATCTGTTTCCATCGCATTATTCGCGCTTTCCCGAATAACGCATTCGGATTTGCGTACATCCCTAGTAGCATATGCTAATTAGATACAGACATCTGATCAGCGACCTCATTACGTCATTATAGTCAAAGTCTTTAACCTTTATTGGGTGAGAAATATCTGTCATTTCAGTCATGTCCACTAAAGCAATTATCACTCACTTAATTATCTAGAGTTTTAAGGAACAGAGATGAAATGATGATGAAAAAACAGTTCTCTCTATTTCTCTTTTATGGCGTTAACTCATATTGACAAACTTTTGGGAAGAGGGGCAGATTGCTTATACAGAGTAAATAGATACACAGTATGAATACTAATAAACTCAACACAGAACTGTTCACAGAAGCTTAGCGGCCCTTAGTGTATTTCACCCACAGCAAAATCATTCCCAAGTATGTGAAATAGCATAAACAATTGCTACAGTACCACAGAATAATCTTCTTTCGTACGATGAGGGATTTGTTAATTACAATATGTTAGTTACAAACAGACGCTGAGTGGAGACCGGGCACAAACCCGGTTGGCATGGAGCTTGGTAAGCCCTGACCGTGCGTGGTTTGCTTCGGCAGGTCTCAGGTGAGGACGCTTAGTGAAGAGATGAGAGGGAGACAGTGGTGAATCTGGGTTATTTCATAATCATAATGATGCAGCAAGTTTTTATACAACTGTCTCAAATCAGAGTTGGATTTGACTGGACAAAGCAGTAAGCTGGAGATGATGGTGTATGTGTCTGGAGTGGCAAACTTCTGACCGCTGATCGTAAACATAAACATGGAGCACACCACAACCTGTAACATGATGTGCAGAGCAAGAGGAGAGATTTGTATGGGATTTCTTTAGAATATGACACTTAATGTCTAGCCAGAGAGTGATGGGCTCCACTCTATGCGTCGAGTTTATCTCAAAGTTTAGAACCTGTGCATTTTCTTTATTGAGTTTTTTTTAATGCTGGTTCACTGTAGGATCAGTAAAGTTTGCCTCTGGCAATGTCCAAAGTAAAGGCTTAACCTGAGCTAAACTCATTCTCAGAAAAGACAGTTGTCTTGAAATGTGAAGATCCTGACTTTAACAGAGAGGACAAACTTCAAACTTTCTTACTGGAGACATTCGTTTTCCAGCCTGTCTCTTTCTTTCCCACTCTCTCTCCTCTTGTGTGTATGTGCTTCTGTGTATGGGTGTGTGAATTCTTTTTAATTGTGTTCTATTCTGTTCAGTGGGTTTCATGCACATTAAAAACACATCTTTTTTTTTCATTTCCAGACAGAGAAGCAGTCTGTGACGCGCTAGCTGAAAACTCCCCCTCTAGAGAACAATTAAGAATAAATTAACTCCATCAAGCGATTTCATGCCACAGTGCCACTGACAGCGCACTGACGATTATATTATGCTGTTAAACGAAACATTAAACACAGAACCTAAATCATAATATCAGAATCAACTCTTCATCAAGAGATTTCCTAATGTTCTGACTGACTGATCAAGACCTGACTCACTGATCAGGGCCAGACAGACGCAGACAGACCGACAGACAGACAGATACATAGATAGGTAGATAGATAGATAGATACATACATACATACATACATACATACATACATACATAGAGAGATAGATTGATAGTTGGTCTTACAGAGTCTTATATTTCAGAACTACAATGGACTTACTTGTAAATCCAGTTTCACACTCAAATCACCATCAGTCAAAAGCACTGGACCCTCACTCAGCGTAATAAACCAGAGAAGCTGACCCGCTCACCTCTGTCCTGCCTCTGGGTTCTAAACGCTCCAGCCTTTCAGGCATACCGGCGCTTGGTTGGCCGGTTGTGGTGTCAGTCGTGGTGATCTCTATGTGTTTGTGAGTGTCTCCACTGAAGGCGGCCTGGTAGCTTGTCTCGGGGGGCGGGACATCTGTGACAGGGATGAGGAACGCAGGCTCTTTCCGCGGTGCAGGTCTGGGCGGACGGACACCAGTCCAAGGCCTGTATTCCTGCCTGTTAGGGAAAAATACGAGGATTTTAAAGACAGGAAGTTCTGTTTTGTTCCTCTCTCGATCTTTTGAGGGCATTATGTAAGTTGAATGAGATATTAACTGGGAATTGAAAGTCATAGACTTCATGTGGTTCTCATAATGGGTTAAACATGCACAGATATGCAATATAATAGATATATGTTGTAAATATGCACAGACATGTAGCATAATATGTGCATATATGTATTTTGAATATAGACTTGACATGTAGAAAATGTTTTTAATGTAAATAGACATGAAAACCAATACATGGCATTACTATTCATTGGAGTTTCATGGTATTTTGCTGACTCTCATGAACCAAAGTGTCAGCCAGTTTTCGGGATGCAAACTGATCCTTATGAGTACCGAAATGGCTTCTCAGTGTAGAACACGCATGAACAGTACAGTTTAGCTTCAGCCCCAGAATAAGTTAGATTTACGTTGTCTCCGGTCACCCTTCTGAATATGTAGCCTATTGTTCCGTAGTTCAAAGTGTAACGTCGTTGAAGAGTCTTTTCTATAAGCCAGCGTATTTTTGTCCTGTGTTTTCAGGAGACTAATTTGTTTTACACTTTTTGGTTTTCTTCAGTCCACTCCAACAGGCTATGCTTCACCAAGGGTAACAGTTTGTATCAGTTCGGCCGTGATTAAAATTTAACTCAGATCGACATTTGTTCATCGGGGTCTTGGCTGAGCCAAAGACGCGGGGAGGTGCGCGGGCGGGGCGTGATAAATTTAGCCTGAGAAAAACACTGTCCGGACGCAACAGGTACTGTTTGCTCGTGTTTTTTTTTCTCAGCGTATGCGTGAGCCCTTGTGTGAAAGATGAAAATGAAAGACAGTCCTGTCTATCCCTCATCTATATCAAGGAGAGCGTATTCTCCATTTTGCAGACTGAAACATTCCCATTTTAATTACCAAACCTCGTATGGATATCGATGGCTTAGGTTACACTAGCTCTCTTTTCTCCCTTAGCCTTCATACTCAACACAGTTTGAAGAAAAATATTCAGATTTATGTAACTTTGAGTGAATAGAAGAATCCACATTCTAAAAGGCACATGATTAGAGAAATTCCTGGGAATACTGCAACCCGTATTATAGTTTTCAAATTAATTAACCAGCAGTAACGCCGAGCAGAAAAGCCGCGTACATCTGGGAGAGCATTCAAAGGATGATCCAACCAATCAGTGCCTGTATTATGCGTAATAGGCCAGCATAAATAGCTGAGAGACGGCGATGAAACCGTCCTACGGGAATCCTGCGGCCCCGTTTGAGTAACACCGATGAGAAAATGAAGTCGGATCTTATGAGGGCGGACGTTTAGTTGGGAAAATATATTCTCGGTGTTTAAAGGCTGCTCGTTTTCATCGACAAAACAGAATTATTCGCTACGAAATGGTCGCCAAGTTTTTATCCGACGTGTGAAATTTTACTCATCAAATGAGCCGCGTAACGCGACGTTTGCATGCAAATATGATGCACAAAACATCCATTCCTTATCAATTATGGAGACGCTCTCACTCTTTCTCTCTCTCGCTGTCTCTCTCTCTCTCTCTCTCTTTCTCTCTCTCTGTCTCTCGCTCTCTCTCTCTCACTGTCTCTCTCTCTCTCTCTCTCTCTGTCTCTCTCTCTCGCTCTCTCTCTCTCTCGATGATTTTGCCCACTCAGCATTACACTTATTCACAAAGTGAAATGTTAAACGGAAAAACATAGACGCATAGCACAAAAACACAGAAAACAACAACAACAAATCCCTAAGAACAGCCTCCCACAAATTCTGCATATCATGATGTAGCCTACTTTACACGTCTCATTAATGCTTTGTTCTTCAACTATTATCCACTTATCTGGTTTACTGCGGGCTCGAACTGCCTGAGGAGAACCTTCTTAAAACTTGAAACCGTGTGTGTACTCAAGGTTAAGACCCAGCGGTTTCAGTGCTGAACGGACAGCAACCTAACCGATGTCAGATGACGGAGGACTGTACCTGTAGGAGCTTGTTTTAGTCGGTCCTGTCGGTTCCCCGCACCTCTGTCTGCCTCGTTCTTCTTTCTCCGCTCGCTGATTTGTAGAATGAGAGAAACTGTTTACGGGGCTATCCGTGAGAGTGCCTGCTTTGCCACCATTCGTAATCCAGGGGAAATTGTCCTTTTTAGGGATGGGCCAGGGTTTATAGTCCTGTTTGTACTGCGTGACGCTAGGGAAAGGCACACCCGGGGGGTGATAGTCCTCTCGAGGCTTGAAACTCGGTTCTGTGCGCCCTCGACCCGGTTTTCTACCTCCACCATCCTGCGACGACGGTGATTCTCGGTGATCCGGTGTGAGATAGTCGTTCCTTTGAGCTTTCTCTGACTGAACCTGCTTAGTAACGGAACGAACCTCTTGTTCCGTCGCGATGTCCGAGTAGTTTTGAATCGTTAGTGGTACAGAAAGATCCGATTTGTCAAACTGATTCCAGAACCGCGCCAAGCAACACACTCTGCTGATGCACGGCCAAGCCATACTGAAATATATATCTAAAAAAAAAAAGGAAAAGAAAAAAAAAGAAAAAGAAAGAAAATGAGAAAACAGTACTAAAATTGCGGTTTACATTCAGATGCTCTCACGCATGTCCGTTCCCAAGAAAACGCTCGTGCGTGCCATCTCTATGGCAGTATGCAGGAATGCCAAGCGCCGCGCGCGATGGATGGATGCAGCTCGCGCTGTGTCCGGGCGCTGTCGTTACACATTCTCCTCACGTGGTCAGAGCGGTCTTTACTAGACGCAGAAAAAAACCCTGCGTTTTTGTGTAGTTTTCTGTTCACGTGGCTTATACATGTTCAGTAAGACAGTTGGCTCGCTCGCTCACAGAAATCCCCTGTAAATTTGCACCCACGTAAGAGGAGAAGAGACTGTGTTCGAAACCCATTTGATTAATGACGAAGTGGTAATGTGTTGTATCTCCCTGACAAAAATATTTTTTGCACTGTACTGTCAGTTTAATCCCAGTGATAGACTGAATTTTCCGACATCAAAAGAAGAAATGTACTTCGAAACAGCGCCACAGATTTAACCAAACGCTAATTTTCTTTCTCCCTCGTTGTTTTCATGACGAAAAAACTCGGCTACTGGAAGGAGTGTATCAAAACATTGACGGCCTTACATTTAGATGACACATAATGTAATAAACAGCAGAATCAAACATTCATTTTATACTTATGTTGTATTGTTCAGGACTAGAACAAGCATTGCCTCTCAAAACTGGCGCTTGAACCACGCTCTTAGAATGGTCTGTAAATTAAAACTGCCCCATGTCAGCCTCGTGAGATTTTTCCCGGTAGTTACACTTAGAGACACTTATTGCTCGTCTATTAAACTACACTCGTTACGTCTTTAGAAAACACACAGACTCCAGCGATTTCTCCACTTTGGGAGTTGTGTCTTCATTACGTTTCTTTCTTTCTTTCTTTTTTTTTTTTTTATAAATTCCACTCTGTGGTGAAACAGGCCTGTATAGATATAATGTGCTCCGCTTTTCCGAATAGTGATTTTGATACTACGCGCCTCACTGACTGAGTGAATAATAGATAAACTGACTGAAATTTTTCCCTTACACCTATGTGTGGTGTGATAGTAAATGAAATCTTTGTAGGATGCAGCGGGAGTGGTTGCACGAGCAGCTGAGGGGGAGCGTGCAGTTAATTTTGAATTTTTCCAATTTTAGAATCGTTCAGTTTAACCTTTAACATTAATATTTTAGATTATATAAACATGTAGTTGGTGTATCTTTCTGGTTTGGTGATTTAGGAACACCGGTGACAGCAGAGATAAAATACATGTCTAAACATCACTTCAATCACACATCACACTCCTCATTCTTACAACAAGATTTCCATTACTACTGTGTACGTCACTGGATCAGAATCAGAAGCACAGTCACTTCACCGCCAAGTCTCACACGCATACAAGGGATCTGGGAGTCTGCATGTAATCCATCATACAAAAATAATAAACGCACACACACACTCTCTCTCTCTCTCTTTCACACACACACAAACACACACACACACACATCCCAAAAAAGCAAAGAAAACAGAAACACATGAAAAGCCAATAGCCATTAATCTTTTATTCTCCTGATTCATTGCGCAGAATTTACATGCAATTTCAAGAGCTAGGAGTAAAAAATGTACATGTGTTAAAAAAAGTCACATTTAAATCATACGTTTTCCTTCAGAAATATGATAAAAAAGAGAGAAAAGACCAGCTGATGGGGCAAATACAAACGGGTTAGTAACATGCACATAACGTGAGCCACACCGGTGTGTTATTGTCCAACTGCAATAAATGCTTCTGTCTGCTGATCTGATGAATATCAGTGTGTTACGTATGAAAGTTCACATTAAGAGAGGATGGCTTAAGACGGTTTAGACGGCTTATCCTGGATCTGAGTTAAGGACCAAATATAAATATTGTGGAATGCCTCCCACTACAGGTGTACACTGGGATTACATCTCATTCCATAAAAAAAAAAGTCATTCTGTGTCTGTGTAGTTGATTAGAACTCTGATGTGTTTGTGTTATGGATTGATAATAATAGAGCAAAGGTAAAATGTGAAAACCAGTCTTCAGTTCATATGGTAACTGGTCACCAGTCTTCAGTTCCTTTGGTAACTGGTGACTGATTGTGGTGTGTGAAGACTGTCATAGATGATGTGTTGCCTTCAAATAAGAGACATTTAAGACTTTGCCCATTCTTTCTTCCTAAGCTCCACTCTCCGGATTTTACCACTCACTGTTTTAGGCAGCTGGTCCACAAATTCAATCTGTAAAAAGACAAACAGACAAACAACTGTGAGGCAAGACAGGTAAGTGTGAGCCGAGACAAGTAACTGTGAGGTGAGATAGATAACTGTGAGGTGAGACAGATAACTGTGAGGTGAGACAGATAACAGTCAGGTGAGACAGACAAATTTGAGATGAGACAGGTAACTGTGAGGTGAGACTGTTCAGTTCTAGTTGAGAAGGACAAATTTATGATAAGACAGGTTACTGCGAGGTGAGACAAGGAACTGTGAGGTGAGACAGGTAACTGTGAAGTGAGAAGGACAAATCTGAGACAGGTAACTGCAGTGAGACAGGTAACTTTGTGGTGAGACGGGTAACTGTAAGATGAGACGGGTAACTGTGAGATGAGACAGGTAACTGCGAGGTGAGACAGGGAACTGTGAGGTTAAGTTGGACTACTGTGAGTTTACCTTGCGTGGATATTTATATGGCGCGGTGACTCTCTTCACGTGTGTTTGCAGTTCTTTGATCAGCTCCTCCTGCTCTCTGGATTTAAAGCCCGCAGTCAGGACAACAAACGCCTTCACTACCTGAAAGGGGAAAAAAAGAAATCAAATCCAGTGTCGACAACTTTGGACGAACCACAACTACTTAAAATGAGAATCAAAATCTTCAAGATCAACATTCTGAGTCACACTGGCAACCAAACACGTCCAGGTCACAGTCTGACGAAGGACATGACTGATCGTGTTAAATTCCCACACGCTGCAGAATGACACACTGTATTACTCCACTTAGCAGGCCGACAGTACATTACAGTGTCATCAATCAATAAATCGGATCAATAATTTCATAGAGAGTTACCTCTCCTCTCACAGGGTCTGGGCTGCTGACTACGGCAGACTCTGCAACCGCTGGGTGCTCAATCAAAGCGTTCTCCACCTCAAACGGACCAATCCGGTACCTGGAAAACAGGCCCATTAAAATCCCCGAGTAGGAGAGTTTCTGTCGGGCAACACCTGGACGACAGATGGCCACGCTGCACTGTCGGAGGAAACTTCACCGGCGGAGTCTTCATGCAGGTCCAGCCTCTTTAACTCTGAGGATTACTGCGTGTGAAATCTGTCCAGATTCATTACAGCCTGCAAAACAGCTGACTAATTCTCTCTAGCCAGCTAATTAAACCGAGCTCACCTGCCCTGTACACCTGCCCATGCTCCTGGCGGTTCAGAGGCAGGTTGTGCCGTGGAATCAATCTGACGAAGGGGATAGTCATCCTCTGTCACAGTGAAGCTCAAAACGACCCTCCATGCTCCTTAAAGCACAGTCATTTTCTAACAAGCTAATCCAATAGACTGATATTTCTCTTTTGTTGTTGTTTACATTCTTAAAACACAGCAAGAGTCTAAGTGGAAAGAGTGGTGACTTCTACTGGCTGACAAAGCAGAAATAGCTTTATGTGCTGCCTACAGGACCTAAGCAGAAATAGTT
Source organism: Chanos chanos (assembly GCF_902362185.1). Taxonomy (NCBI): domain Eukaryota; kingdom Metazoa; phylum Chordata; class Actinopteri; order Gonorynchiformes; family Chanidae; genus Chanos; species Chanos chanos. Next base: position 2,783,827 of record NC_044499.1, read on the forward strand.
TTGATGGCGTGTTATGGTGATATGGAAAAACATGCGTTTTTACAACAACCTCCCTCCACCAAAAAAAGAGTGAAAATGCAGGTGCCCGAAAACGAAAAAAAAAAACACCTGAAAAAAAAAAAAAAAGGTGGACAAAATGGACGAAATTCCCTTTTAACGTATGTGTTGATTTTACACAAAGCCAACAGACCTAAACATCTCCCCCGGTGAAAATGCCTTTAGCACAGATATACAGACAGCATCATCTCATCTCATCACTCAGTAACTCTCCTGTATTTGCCAGCATGGCCAGGGTGAACTCAAACAGAGACATTCAAACTTAGAAATAATTAAAACACTGAATTCAACACAGGTCACCATAATCTCACACAGTAATGTAAGTGATGGTGAATTTCATCTTGTTAATGTATTCACAGTTAACTGATTAATACACACAACAGCAATAACTGAAAAAAAGAAAAAATATATGGAAATCTGCATCTCCCACCCTGCAGAGAGGATGACATCATCAGCCCTGCCCACAAACCACAGGTAACCATCCTCGTCCATCACTCCTCTGTCTCCTGTCAGGTAGAAATCGCCACGGTAACACTCTGCTGTCCGCTCCGGCTCTCCCTGTCAGGACACAGAGAGGACACACAGAGAGGGTTGGAACACGAAGAGACAAGGTCCCAGAGACGTTCGTTAGTTCACGACACATCCACACGCGCAGTGAGAGTTTAGACAGAGTTTACATGTGTATTGCCCAGTGACTTACAGAGTTTAGATAGAGTTTACATGTGTATTGCCCAGTGACTTACAGAGTTTAGACAGAGTTTACATGCGTATTGCCAGTATAATTTCATCTTTAAATCTTCTTTTTCTTTGATGAGAATGAACTCAATGTCTGAGTGTATAACTATGCCGGAAACTCTCTGTAACTAAGGATTTAAACAACAAGACTGATAACAAAACAAACAGTTGACAATAGTACTCAGATTGTCAACACATACATGTATAGAGGTGACAATTAATGCAATACATTTGTGGAGAGGTAAACGGACTGCAATTCTCTTCCAGCATGTTTACATCTAACGGCTGGAATTGAACATTCCTAAGTTTTAGTGTTGACTGAACAAGCACGGATGTATAATGCGTAGCGTGTTGACTGTGCGTGTTAAGTGGATTGACGGCCGGTCTACCGTATACTCGGTGAAAAGGGCAAAAGGCTTGCGTGGTTTCACTCTGATCGCCAGATTTCCCTCCGTCCCCGGAGGCAATACGACGCCATCGTCATCAACCACCTGTCAATCAAAACCAACGCGAGCGGTTCATAAGCACGTCGTAAGAACAGCCGTACGTAAATCGCTCCAGTCCGACAGTCGCAGAGTGGAACTGACTGTTTTTCAGAGAGAGGGGTTAGGGTGAAAGACTTATTACTGCTGTGTTCAGTTACCTGGACATCGTATGCAGGCGATGCTTTGCCAAAGGAACCTGGTTTGATCTGCATACCTTTAAAAGTTCCAGCTATCAAAACCTGGACGGCAGTAAAATAAAAAATAAATAAAATTTAAAAAAAAAACCCATATAATCAGTTTCTACACAATCACTGGTATGCTTATGCAGATAATGTTATGCAGTGTGAATGGTCCTGAATGGCATTTTATACAGCAGGAGTGACTCACTGTCTCGGTTTGGCCGTATCCTTCATAAATGTCCAGTCCTGTCAGTTCTTTCCACTTTGCCATAACCTCAGGGTTGATGGGTTCTCCTGCAGACAAACAGTGTTCTAGAGCCTGGAAACGGAACCTGTCCACGCACACACACGCATTATTAAATACACATTATTCCAGTCTTATATTCAGTACATAAGTGCTAATGTATTATTAAATACACATTACTGCAGTCTTATATATACAGTATGTAAGTGCTAATGTATTACTAAATACACATTATTCCAGTCTTATATATACAGTACATAAGTGCTAATGTATTATCAAATACACATTACTGCAGTCTTACATATACAGCATATACAGTATATAAGTGTTAATGCATGCTTTACTCTGACTATGTATAGATTAACATGTTTAACATGCAGGATCCAACAAACCACTTCAGATCAGCTCTGTCAGCTCAATGCTTTATATTCGACTTAAAAGACCTTTTTTTTTTTTTTTTAAAGAATGCTCGTCAGTGACTCAGAGACTGACCAAGTATCAGGGATTTACATTCAACCTTCTGTAAGAACAATTACGGTTTTGTTGTCCCTCCAGTTTGCCACACTCTGGGACACGCTTTGAGACTTTTAGATGAAAAGCCTAAATTATAACAAGCAATAACCAATAATATTAAGAATGATGATGATTAATATATTATTCTTCTTATTCTTATTATTATCACTGATTTTAGGGTTGACTGGCAGTGCCACCACCAGCTAATGTGACCTTAACCTCTGACCCAGAGTGGACCAGGTTCTGCCCCGACCCCTGCTGCGCTGTTTTCAGC
>NC_044499.1:2788813-2793813 GCF_902362185.1 Chanos chanos
CAGACAACGTTAACGTTAAAGCCTTAAAACGATGCAGAGGTGGTCCTTTATGACACAAGTAGCGTTAACATTATAATACAACAGGTCATAGCATAGTACAGGATAACTACATATTAGACTGCTATTTGTTTGGTCATTTTAGTTTCGTTGTGTTTTGTCCTTTGACTTCTGCCCCTCTAGAGGTCGCTGTTGCCATATCTCTGCCTTAACTGCTGTTACATAACATATACAGAGGAAGGGAAGTAGCTGTTCTGTTGGCACGTTATCATATGCAGCTGATTTAAATCAAATTCCCCTTTGATTTCTTTATTTTCACACGGGTCTTAATTTGTGACAGTCTAGCACATCATTCGGACTGAAGTTGTCATGATGAAAGCAGAGGGTCAAAACACATTTTTTTTTTCTTTTAAACATTAAACTCAGACACATCCTCACTCACTTATTTCATTTACAACGGAAATGTTTCAGTTGTCTTAAGGGCATTACATTTGAAAACACCAACCATTTGAACGTAAAGAAAAACTGGCAGGTGAGCTGTCATGATTCCAATACAATTATTACTGAGGGATGTATCCATCAGAGACAGTCTATAAAGATTTTTCCTCGTCTGACAACATGTCAGTCAGTCAGTCACACCGCATGACAAAATGCATAGAACTCCACATGACAGTGGTGCTAAGGAGAGACTGTGCCACACTGTATAGAAGCATCAGGCTGTTTATCACGTGCCATAAACTGTCATCTGTTACAATGTAATTATCCTACCGCACCTACAAACCCAGTATAACAGGCAAAGGTCTCCACTAAAGTTGCCCCTGGGCCCAGCTCACATCGTTTTTTTTTTTTTTTTTTTGTATTCCTGCGTTTACCTCATGAGGTCCCCGAAGCTCATCCATCCCTCTCTCTTCCTGCCGGACACGAGGAGCTTGCATTTCAGCGAGGAACATTCCGGAGCCACCGCATCCAGCACAGGAGCCAGAGCCTCATCAGTTATAACACACTTCGCTCCGGACGTCTGCAGTCGGTGCAGGACGTCGCCGGCGGTCAGCTGAGCTGTTCCCGGGATGAGCACAGCACCTGTGTGTGTGTGTGTGTGTGTGTGTGTGTGTGTGCGCGCGCCGTGAGACAACAGACAAAATAAACATATTCAATAGTATTAAACACGTCTCAAGTTTGCCTGCGTGCACAAAGCAGTAAGAGTAATTGTTTTTCCTTTTTGTCTGGATTTCATTGACTGCTAAGATTCGGAATGGCTGTGATTGGGTTTTGTTTAACAAGACTACTACTGACTACTGACTCTGAGCCAATCAGAAGCCAGCTTATTGATTGGACATGCAGAGGTATGCAAGTGTTCCAGAGCACTGCTGACGAGTTTTACATTAACAATACACTGCCTGTTCCTGCAGGCTTGTAGTGGTAATTGTGTGACAGTGTTAATTTAAGAAAGACCAAAATCAGTACTGTAATCAACAGTGCTACAGCACCTTTGGGGCAGTATGAAGAGACACTGGGTGCCCTCACCTAACAGGCATGTCTGTAGTGCTTTCCACTAAAATTAAGAAATGGATCAGCATTCAAATCCTAGTCAGTAGATCTAATCAAGGATAATCTTGTTTTCAGTTTAATCAGTCATGGGGCAAAAGAACCATACTTTTCTACCAAAACACAGAATTTGGCTTTATTCCAGTGTCTCATTCCTCAACTGATCGGCCTCACACACAAAGGATCTCGCTGAGGACTCAGGGTTTAGACGAACCACAAACTTTCTGTCGGTAGCCCCGGGTGAAAACAGCGCACTGCTCTCAAACCACGGACCACTCACCCGCTCTTAAACACGCCACGTTCACGAGCCACCATTCTGGAACTCTGGGCAGTATGAGGAGAACTCTGTCGCCTCGCTGCAAACCGCATTCTCCTGACAGAACGTTGGCTAGTCTCCTGGAATGGAACCCCAGTTCCTCAAAACTCCACTTGATTTCATCTTCGCTGTCGTTCACCCACCACAGAGCGGGGTTAGCTGTCTTTTCTCCACTCTGAAGATCAAAACATGGTGCAGTTAAGGGAAAGCAGAGCGAGAAACTAACAGATGTTGCTGGCTTAGGAGTTGTTAATAAGTCAGTCTAGATAGGTTATACTAGATAGGTTATACTTGCAAGTTCAGCTGCAAACAACAAACAAAGCAAATAATAGCCTAAAACAAAATTAAATAGACCAAACCTTTTCTTTAGCTTCCCAAACGTCGAGAACGTCTCTGGCGAAGTTGAAGTGTTCAGGAACACTGGGGCTGTAGAGGTGCCTAAGTGACTCGTAATCAGTGAAGTTCTTGGGAGCAGTTGTTTTGTGTCGACAAGTCTGGTCCCACTGCACTGCCCGTAACACTTTTCTCAAAAGCTCTGAATGCCTTATCCCGTGCCTCAAGTGAGTGCCGTGAAATGTAAGGAACGTCATTTTCCTGTTGTGCAAAAATCGCCTCAGATACAATCAGCTCATGTTTCCGTTAGGTTGCATTTGTTACGATGAAATAATGTCCGTGTCCACGTCTGCCTCACTCGCTTGCAGTCTTTTACGCGACTGCTCTCCGAATTTGCAGGGTTGGAAGACGAGTTGCTGAATTCCTTCGTGGAATTTATGAACAGGAGCGCTTGTAAGAGGGGTAAAGGTCGACGAAATAGCACGTGACACCAGCTGCACAAGTCACATATTTCATAATAAGGTTTAGTTTATTGACGAATTACAGTAATTTTGACAATAATATCCCTAGTGGAAATTCCAGTTGAAAACCAGTAGAAAATCCCAATAGAAAACCAGTAGAAAACCAATAGCAATTTCAACTGGTTTCTATTGGTTTTTATAGGGAAATTGAAACACATTCAACTGGTTTCACAACTGGTTTCTACTGGAATGCCCAGTAGAAAAACCAATAGAAATTTCTACTGGAATGTATTGGTCTGAACTGGTCTCAGATGGTCTGTATTGGTTTTAGCTGGAGACAACTGGGTTATTGAGTTCACGTGAACTCACGTAGTGTGTGAAATGTTACAGTTGGTATTTAAATGGATTAAACTAATTTCAATTGGTGGAACCTGGAATTATAGTGAATACATCACTGCATGTAATTTATGTTTTAACAGTTTACTTCCACCACGTCCACACAGGCTGAGAACACACACACACCTTTGTTTACGGCAATCTATATATACACCTTGATAATAACAATTTAACAGAGAATACTGAAATACAGGCAACAAGTAAATGTTTAAGGAATGCCTTTATTGTCATCGTAAATGTACAACGAGAGTGAATACACCAATCAGATTACTCAAAAAGGGCTAGGAGCCACGCCCCCTTCCCAGGTATCTCTTCAGTCGAGACGGAGGACAAGCTGATCCTGTGATGAAAGTGCTTGCTCTGATGTAATATAATTGTTTCAGTATGATCATGTCCAAATAAACAGTGTGTGCACTTCTTTGGTCAGTTATAGCCGGCAAAACATAATTAATAAAAATTGACCAGTGTTTTTAAACTGAATATGAATTCAATTTAAATGTTCAGTTTAAAAACACTTATTTTTAAAAGAAACACTAATGGTTCAAACGTTTTACAAATGACTGGACATTAAAAAAAAATCAGTGTATTCTCTTTAGTGCACTTTGTACGTTGTTAATTGATGAATCAAACAATTCATTTCATTATTTTTCATTATTTTTGAGTGCATTCTCAATGTACAGCACTTTCTCACCAAGTGCAGCTATTGGGTTTGTTAGACCAGTTGAGACCAACTGATTCCAGCTGAAATGAATAGCAGACAACACCAGTTACATCCTATTGGTTTCAACTGGGTTGAACTGGTGGAGCAGCCACTGCCCATGGCTCTATTGGTCTGAACGGGTTTTAAATGGTTTCAACTGGTATTCTTAACTGGGCAAACCAATAGAATCTGAAAAACCAGTTGGAACCAATAGAAACCAGTAGAGACCAATAGACACCAGTTCATCCCAATAGACTGGCTACTGGTTTTTCAACTGGAATTTCCACTAGGGTAATCTGCACAACTAATCTCTTAAACGAGAATTTAATGGTATTAGAGTTCGCAACACTTGGATAACTGTGTGGGTTAAAGGAAATTTGTTCCATGTCCATGAATCAGGACTATTGATTTTGCACTGATGTAAACATTAATCGTTAAAGATGGTCATTGAGTTTCGAGCGAGTCTTCTGCAAAGATATTGTTTAGACGGAAATCTTGCCCACTTTGATATCTGAAATGTCAGTGAAAAGTATAAGTAAAAATAACGCAAAGCAAACAAACAAATAAACAAACACACAACAGCTTTTCTCCACTCATTTAAACAAATCATGGCAATGATGCTGATGACAAAATACTCCACTCTATCAAATCATTTTCAATTACTGGCATATAACGCTTTGGCTCTAATAAAATTCAGACCATGTTGGTTTTTCCTTGCAGTTTCATATGGAACGTATGAGCGCATGCACACCGATGCGTGACTACAGATTGGCTGTATAGTTCTGTTTCGCGTGAGAAATATCACTCAAAGCAGAGTTTTCCCGCCCTGATGTATGAAGAGATATTTAACAGTGTTATGTGTCTTAGGGCTGCAAAGCGACTGGGGCCAAGTTAAGCACCAATGAAAAACGGGTACTTTAGACTGGTACCGCTCTCTCTCTCTTTCTCTCTCTCTCTCTCTCTCTCTCCCTCTGAAAGCGCAACAGGCTGAGCATCCCTAATCCGAAAATCCGAAATCCGAAATGCTCCAAATGTTTATAGCAGGTCGACGCTTCCCTTTTCGCATTACACAGAATCAAGCACTAGATGTCGCTATAACCTCGTAATTGAATAATACTCCTGTACGCGTTTTTGTTTGTTTGTTTGTTTTTGTTTTGGTTTGGTTTGGTTTGAGGTTTTTTGCGTCGATCTTCTCAGCATGCTCAAAAATATTGTAAGTGTAATTTTATGAAATTTAGATTCAGCTTTTTCC
>NC_044499.1:2803813-2808813 GCF_902362185.1 Chanos chanos
GCCACCGGTGTGTGTCCAGTTGTAGAGTAGCGGGTGAGGCCCCGGTGTGTGTCCAGTTGTAGAGTAGCGGGTGAGGCCCCGGTGTGTGTCCAGTTGTAGAGTAGCGGCTGAGGCCACCGGTGTGTGTCCAGTTGTAGAGTAGCGGGTGAGGCCCCGGTGTGTGTCCAGTTGTAGAGTAGCGGGTGAGGCCCCGGTGTGTGTCCAGTTGTAGAGTAGCGGGTGAGGCCCCGGTGTGTGTCCAGTTGTAGAGTAGTGGGTGAGGCCCCGGTGTGTGTCCAGTTGTAGAGTAGCGGCTGAGGCCCCGGTGTGTGTCCAGTTGTAGAGTAGCAGGTGAGGCCCCGGTGTGTGTCCAGTTGTAGAGTAGCAGGTGAGGCCCCGGTGTGTGTCCAGTTGTAGAGTAGCGGCTGAGGCCCTGGTGTGTGTCCAGTTGTAGAGTAGCGGCTGAGGCCCCGGTGTGTGTCCAGTTGTAGAGTACTCACTCTCTCTGTTAGAGTGCGGTAGAGAGGCAGCGGAGTGGAGGAGGGAGTGAGAGATAGTCTTGGGCAGGCAGAACTGTCTCGTTCATGTTTGGAGCTATAGGGACTATTAACTGTCCTGGTGCCAGCCAGAGGAGGATGGGCTCCCTCTTCCGAGTCTTGGATCCTCTCACAATTTGACCTTTTTAGCCATTGGGAGCTTCTCCTTGCCACTGTTCCCTTGGTCTTGTTCACTGGAGCGCCGTTCCACATGTCCTGCAAAGCCGCTTTGGGAAAAGGTCCACTGCTTGGGTTTTTACAGCATGTGTATTTTAACGAGGTCGTTTTATTCCAGTTCAGTCTTTAAAAAAGTGCTTTTGGCTCGTCAGAATTTCTTGGAAAAAGAACAAAAACCGTATCATTAAAACCATATCATTACTTTGTCAGCATGACTCAAAGTGTTACCGGGTCAAAAATACAATGACTGTAATAATTCACTGAAGAGTTAATAAGGACTTGCCCTTTGTGAAAATGTGTATTATTTAAAAACAGTACATTATGTGTAGACATGGTTGTCATTCTCCAGCACATTCAGACGTTTATTTGTTTATTTTTTTTATTTAAAAGTCACGTTGCTCACTCATGAAAAAGAGACCATAGCACGTCATCGGAAGAAAGGCTTAATGCACACAAACACACACACACACACACATAGACACACACACACACACACACACACACACACACATAGACACACACACACACACACACAGGACTAATTCACCGTGTAATCCTGCATCTGTTTGGTTAATGAGCTAAACTGCATCATACATCAGACACAGTGTGTTCTGAACAACATCTGGGGCCAAACGTTCATAACACAGACCTCCATCACCACACATCACAAATGCATTATGCCCGTCCCTCACCCTGCCTCTGTGCATGAATATACCATTAATCAGGCTTAATGGGAATCTCCCGTCCCTGGTAACAGCGCCGTGGACGTCAGCATTGTACTAGACATCCCCACAGTGACGTAACTCTGGTGTTATATTGCCTGTTTCTACTGCTCAATACCAGTTCTTAGAAAGCAGACAGAACAGGGAAAAGGCTTAGATGTGTGTGTGTGTGTGTGTGTGTGTGTGTGTGTGTGTGTGTGTGTGTGTGTGTGTGTGTGTGAGGGTGTGTGTGAGTGTGTGTTTGTGGTTAGAGTCAGCCGACTGCAGTAGCCTTGACCTTAGATATCCTGAGGCTTTGGAACACCCTGCATTAAGAGACATGATGGGCATCAGAACACTCTAATGTAGAGTGAACTGCTAATCTAGATATAGTGATTAGGATTAAGGATTAAATTAGGATTTGCTCTTATTTTGATGGACCATGAATAAATTTCTAAAGCAGTTAATCAGTCAGTTGGTCAGTCTATCAGTCAGTCAAATGCTCAATGACTGAATGCACAATCAATTGATCAATCAATTAATCAATGAGTTAATCAAGCGATTAGCAAACCGATGAGTAAGATAATGAACCAATCAAACAGGGAACCTGTTAGATGGATAATTGGGCTAAAGCAGTTGATTTTGACTCAGTCAATGAGTCCGCTTACGGGAGATCAGTTAGTCAGTTGACTGTGTGACTGGCTGCAGTTAGTCAGTTGACTGAGTGACTGATTGGTTCTAAGTGTGTGAAATGGGATTCACATACATGACTGGCAGCTGTCAGGGTCAGAGGTCACTGGTTATCTGTAAGGATTGCCTTTGACTGCTCATTCAGTTCCCTTTGGTCTTTTCACAGAGGGATTAATAAAACAGCTGGTCAGAAACGCTCAGTCAAACTGCTCCCTCTCTCTCTCTGTCTCTCTCTCTCCTCATTCTCTCTCTGTCTCTGCCTCTTTCTCATTTTTTCACACAAGTGTCTCTCACTAATTAACTGATTAAGGTTTTTTTTTTTTTGCATACACGCAGTCACTACTACAATAAATAAAAAATCATCATGAACTGAAACAACGGAATCATTACTTTGGTGGTGTTTTGTCCTCCCTTGGTGCCTGACTGAAGCAGTGAATATTTATTTACCTCAGGGCTGTCCAATTTGTAGCCCGCGGGCCACGTTTGGCCCTTAGTGGCACTTGACAAGCTCATGCTTATTCTCCTCTTATTTTGAAAGTGCTGTAAAATCCTATCCTTAAAGACTACGAAATAGGGGTGGGCGATATTACGATCTTATATCGTGGATGATCTTGTTTTTGCATATGATCTGCTTTTCGGAGCAATCGTACAGATCGCGTCATGAAATAAATAAAAATAGCGCTGTCCAAACTGGCCTACTCCACATGAACAAAGGAAAAGCGTGTTTGATTGCGAACCAGTAAGGACGCATTTTGGAGGTGTAACTTGTTTTGTAAACGGCAGACAGCACTGGCGGACGAAGAAGACATGGCGTAGAAAAGAGGACCCGTCTCTGTGGTTTGGAAATGGTTTGGTTTTTCCCGATCAGATGCTCAGCAAACGAATGTTTTCTGCAAAGCTTGCAAGCGAAATGTTGGGGTGACGGGAGGTAATACCACAAACGTGTTTAAAGTGTAAGGATTGAAACGAAAACATCCCAGAGAACATGCGGAAAGTTAATGTTTGCGAACGGCATAAACGTAGCGTTTGAGAAGACGACAAAGTACTGCAGGAGCAAAGCAGTTTACCGTAAGTTCATAATAAAGTGGCACTAGCATTTTGAAATTAGTCTGGTATCATTTATGTTATATTGTCTTTAAGTACAAATGGAAAAAGTAAAAACTCTTCATGGTTTGGCTGTATACAGTTATAACTAGCCTATATTTTAAAAGAGGTGAGAAAAATTGTGATTCAGATCGTGGATCGTGATTCTGCCTCTAAAGATCGTCATATGATCTTTTGGCCAGATCGCCCAGTCCCGACGTACGAAAGGTAAATTTTGTGCAGCTAAAAAGTACATAATCCGTTAAACGTCCCTATTAAATTAGGTACGTCTTCTGTACGAAGAATTACGGTATTCTCCTTTTCTCCCGCTCTCTCCCCTTTTCATTTCTTAAATTTTTGGTTCAGTACAATTCGTAAAATATTGCTCAGTTTTTCCAAGCTGAAGTCAAATTTCCACTCTCGATTACGAAGGTGGACAGTACAGCTGTTTTCAGCTTAATTTTCTAAAGCACCTTGAGTTACATGCACGTTCTGTCAGAGAGGTGTCTTTCCTTTTAAATATGTTCATGCTCCCAGAAAGAAGCATATGGATGTTTTTGACTGTTTTTGATCATCTCTGCAAATTAATAAAATTACTGTTAAGCAGATTAAAGAGTAGTGTGTTTATTATTTTGAAATTTTATTTTTTGATTCAGAATGTTAATTTTCTATAAAATATAATACATTTTAACATAGTGCAATTTCACATAACAGCAACATTTATGTTTGGTCCACGGCCCCTCCATCCAGATTCATTTTTGGCCCTTCATGGGAGAGAATTTGGGCTCCTTTAATGTATCTCATTCACCTTCCCCAGTCCCAGAAATCTCCACTTTACCAGCCAGTCCCGTCTCTTATGTCTCATTTTATCAACCAATCCCTTGTCTTCGTCACGTTTTGCCAACCAATCCCGTGTCTTCTCCAAATATCCTCCGACTCTCAGAAATCACACACACATGGGGCCTGATCTCGGAAGATGAGCATTTGGCAGTGATCAGCTATGACAAGCAAACATAACCCAACCACCTTTCAGAAGACGGCACAACTTCTCCCATCAGGAGCGAAAGCCACAGGGCCTGGAAAGGCTGGGCTGTCAGTCTTACCTATGAGTCAAAGCCCTTTCTGCCTGTGTGAGTTAAACATGTGTCATATTAGTCATGTTATCGCATGCTGTTTGACAGAATACCAGATTTCTGTTAGTGGAACGGTGCTGTGGTTTCACACTGCCTGTGGCTTTGTGAAGAGATTTAAGAAGAAGAAAAAAAAAGGTTTCAGAATGCTGTAATAGGAGTCATCTGGCTTTAGTGGCTTTAGGTCCTAAAGACATTCTCTTAAAAAAAAGAAAAAAAGGAAAAAAAACTCCTCTTCGTGTGTGTTCTCCACTAGGACCTGTCTGTAGGTCTTCACAGGCTACTGCCGCTCATTCACCTTCAAACAACTGTGAGTTTAGAAAGCCAGAGAGAGAGAGAAAGAGAAAGAGAGAGAGGGAAAGAGAGGGAGAGAGAGGGAGAGAGAGAGAGAGAGAGAAAAGGGACCATTCCCTCCTGATCTTACATAATCTCTGTTGAACTCACACACACAGACACACACACACGCACACACACACATCGCTGGCTGCCTGGGATTGTAGAGTTCCATTATAATGCACGCATGATAGATCTCCCTCTTATCTCTCTCTCTCTATCTCTCTCTCTCTCTCTCTCTCTCTCTCTCTCTCTCGCTCACTCTCGCAACCGCCCGGTCCCCGCCCCCCCCCCCCACTGTTACGTAACTCCTCCCGTGTGGCGGCTCTTCTGGAGCAGATCTGTGAATTGAGGCGGCGGATTCGGGCCTC
>NC_044499.1:2831313-2836313 GCF_902362185.1 Chanos chanos
AAAAATCACAGATGATGATGAAGATTCCTGTCTTTATTGTTCCACTGGCCGGGTTGTCCTGGGCGAATGAGTTTCAGTCTGTTGTGTATGCTTGTCACAGCCTTCACAGTGGGTTTGATGGTAAACGCTGAAGATGAACAATAATTCATTCCACCTCTTCTCTTCTCTTCTCTTCTCTTCTCTTCTCTTCTCTTCTCTTCTCTTCTCTTCTCTTCTCTTCTCTTCTCTCAGGTCATGGGAGACAAGTACAGTGAGTGTGATCACACACACACTCACACACACACACACACACACACACACACACACACAGTGAGGAGTAGTCTTTCTTGCAACCAGAACAATGGGGTGCAAGGCCAAGCCCGTGGAGAACGTAACCGTGGAGAGCGTAACCGTGCACACTCCTTCCTTCACATTATACCCACTCACCGCTCAGGACCTGCGTCCACCCGACAGTCCTCAGGCAGCAGGACAAAGCGACATGACCGTGTCGTGGACGCAGCTGTGTCTCTTCTGTAGTCCCACACAGAGGAGACACACGCTCGATGGTTGTCATGAGGATGGGAACCAGGAATGCTGTCTTCCTTTGGCAGATTCCTGTGTGACTGTGTCCCACTGTAGGAACCATACTGTTTCACCCTGTATGGAGGAGGGAGGGGGGTCTGAGAAAGAGGACCTGAACATTACCTGTTCCCACACACCTGAGCAGCCCACTACAGCTAGCATGGCATCCCATTCCGTTGTCACAAGACGCATGGAAAACATCTGTTTGTGCTTGTGTTTCTTTTTCCGGCTGCCTGGAACGTTCATACCCTGCTTGTTGTCCAGGATGGGAATTCCAGAGTCGGCAGGCGGACAGCCCTCTTTAGCTGTGAGGAGAGGACATTCAGCATCGATGCCGCTGCCCCTGAATGAGACAAGGTTTTCCGGTGAGATGTCTTTAACGTAGAGGTTCCAGAGAACATGGCGTTGGCTTCACAGTCAAGCCTAAATTCCTCTCTGATACTCAGAAGCCCTCCGGGGATACATGAAAGGCTGATGGTCTGGGTATATTCCACTGGCTAAAAGATCCAGTGCCATGCTGGTCAGTGCCAACTCACCCACGCCAGACACTGGCAACATCAACAGGGATGCCTTTTATGACTCCCTCTTGTGTACAAGAGTCCCAAGACCGACAAACTCATCGTCATGGGTGAAATCAATGCCAGAGTTGGCACAGATGCTCTGCTCTGGCAGCGTGTTTTAGAAAAACACGGGGTTGGCACCGGTGCTCTGGTTTGGCAGGGTGTTTGGGGGAAAGTCAGAGTTGGTAAAACAAATGTCAACAGGCTGATATTGCTCTCTTTACCAACACCACACTCACCAACACTACACTCACCAACACAGCATTCACCAACACCACGTTCACCTCACCAACACCACACTCACCAACACCACACTTACCAACACAGCATTCACCAACACAGCATTCACCTCACCAACACCACACTCACCAACACAGCATTCACCAACACCACGTTCACCTCACCAACACCACACTCACCAACACCACACTTACCAACACAGCATTCACCAACACAGCATTCACCTCACCAACACCACATTCACCAACACCACACTCACCAACACCACACTCACCAACACAGCATTCACCTCACCAACACCACACTCACCAACACCACACTCACCAACACAGCATTCACCAACACAGCATTCACCTCACCAACACCACACTCACCAACACAGCATTCACCAACACAGCATTCACCTCACCAACACCACACTCACCAACACAGCATTCACCAACACCACACTCACCAACACCACACTCACCAACACAGCATTCACCAACACAGCATTCACCTCACCAACACCACACTCACCAACACCACACTCACCAACACAGCATTCACCAACACAGCATTCACCTCACCAACACCACACTCACCAACACCACACTCACCAACACAGCATTCACCAACACAGCATTCACCTCACAAACACCACATTCACCAACACCACACTCACCAACACCACACTCACCAACACAGCATTCACCAACACAGCATTCACCTCACCAACACCACACTCACCAACACAGCATTCACCAACACCACACTTACCAACACAGCATTCACCAACACAGCATTCACCTCACCAACACCACACTCACCAACACAGCATTCACCTCACCAACACCACACTCACCAACACAGCATTCACCTCACCAACACCACACTCACCAACACCACACTCACCAACACAGCATTCACCAACACAGCATTCACCTCACCAACACCACATTCACCAACACCGCATTCACCAACACCACACTCACCAACACAGCATTCACCTCACCAACACCACACTCACCAACACCACACTCACCAACACAGCATTCACCAACACAGCATTCACCTCACCAACACCACAATCACCAACACCACACTCACCAACACAGCATTCACCTCACCAACACCACACTCACCAACACCACACTCACCAACACAGCATTCACCTCACCAACACCACACTCACCAACACCACACTCACCAACACCGCATTCACCAACACCACACTCACCAACACCAACGGGGCAGCCGTGGTCTAAAGGGTAGAGAACCGGGCTTGTGACTGGAGGGTTGCCGGTTCAATTCCCAGGCCCAACATCCATGGCTGTGCGCCCTTGAGCAAGGCACTTAACCCCAATGCTCCCCGGGCACTCACCAAGGAAGGCTGCCCACTGCTCCTGCGTCTGGTGTGTGTGTTCACTACTGGTGTATCGGATGGGTTAAATGCAGAGGACAAATTCACTGCTCACTTCACAGTGTGTGTGTGCAATCACTGAAACTTAACTTAACTCACCAACACAGCATTCACCAACACCACACTCACCAATACAGCATTCACCAACACAGCACTCACCTTACCAACACCGCATTCACCAATACCACATTCACCTACACCACCAACACCAACACCGCATTCACCAAAACCACATTCACCAACACCAGATTCACCAACACCGCACTCACCAAGACCATATTCAAAGATGCTCCTGTGCTCCACTGTGGACACGGTCAGACGTGAACCGAAATGACTTACCTTGCCTTCAGCCAGTACCCCTCCCCAGTGCTCCTCCTCTGTACTCCTCCCCAGTCTGTGGGGGAGACATGTGTGTATTATGGTGTGGGTTGGATAAAAAGCTGAGACTGAAAAACACACGTCATGTGAGTGCACGCGCACTGACGTCACATTCATTGACTGAAGTGGCGGGAATGAGTCTAAAGTGTCCCTTGGCAGGTTCAAAAGCGGCAATGCATCATTTACTTATCTTCGAATTTAGACAGCTTCCACAGGGCCACAGAGCTGCCTCTACTACATCTACACAGATAAAAAACAAACAAACCCTAATCACAGGAAACAAATCTGTCGATAAACCCAGAGATTAGACACAGAAATCAGACGCTCCGTTAGTAGAGAACATTTACGAAAACTTAGATGGAATATCCCACAATTCACTGTGTCAGCAACACGGGAAATCAGATGCACAATCCCAGAATCCTTTGCTTTAGGTCTCAGTAGTCAGCCAATCAGTGTGTGTTACAGTGAAGCATGTATAGCAGACACCAATTGTCATTTGGTTGGATTTTCAAAACTGTCCGTGTGTGTGTGTGTGTTTTGGTACAAACAGTAGGCGATTTGTTATTTTTTAACAGGGGAGACAGCCCAATGGTCACTGACACTACTCCATAGAGTATACAGGGGGATGGCAGGTTAACAAGGGGGCAGCATTTTGGTCATTTTGCTAACTAGGGGGACAGCATTCCCCCCTCTTCCCCCTACAAATCACCGACTGGGTACAAATGTGTGTTTAAGTCTGTGTTAGTGCTTGTGTTCATGTCTGCATGTGTGTTTCTGTGTATGTGTCTGTGTGTGTGTGTGTGTGTGTGTGTGTGTGTGTGTGTGTATGAAGATAGAATCCTGACATGTTCATCTAGTCTGTCTCTGTCTCATTCCTCTCTGTGTCTTCATCGCTCTGCACAAGGTTAAAGAGCAGTGTATAGTCATGAGGTAGACACACACACACACACACACACACACACACACACACACAAATCTCTATGTATTTCTACTTTACTGAGGCATAAACGTTTCCACTTCAGAGTTCAACAGTTCTCTGTTCTACACTGGGGAACACTCAGAGACTGTTCCAGAACATCAGTGTTTAAGCATACGAGAGAGAGAGAGAGAGAGAGAGAGGGAGAGAGAGAGAGAGAGAGAGAGAGAGAGGGAGACAGAAAGAGAGAGAGAGAGGGGGGGGGGGATGGTGTTACACTTCTCACAAACACACACAAACTATTTCTCTCTCTTTTTTATACACACACACAGTCAGTTAGTCACTGGCTCATACACAGCAGTGAGTAGAGGGACTGTGGGCGAGACACACACACACTCACACACACACACACACACACACACACGCATACACACACACACACACACACACACACACACACACACACAGGTATCTGATAGCCCACAGTGCTGAAAACATCAGACAAACTTTGAGTGTGATCGTCGTGATATCTCATGAATAATGAATCCTCATTTTAGGATCATCTTTAGGACCATCTTTAGGATCATCTTTAGGATCATCTTTAGGACCATCTTTAGGTTCATCTTTAGGACCATCTTTAGGACCATCTTTAGGATCATCTTTAGGACCATCTTTAGGATCATCTTTAGGACCATCTTTAGGACCATCTTTAGGATCATCTTTAGGACCATCTTTAGGATCATCTTTAGGACCATCTTTAGGACCATCTTTAGGATCATCTTTAGGACCATCTTTAGGATCATCTTTAGGACCATCTTTAGGATCAACTTTAGGACCATCTTTTCATGCCCCAGCGTTTAGAGCGTTACCCCGCTGTTGTACACTGTGGAATTACGTTTGACTCTGTGTGAGTCCCATGAGAAGGTGAAAAAGAACAGAGAGA